>NW_018108571.1:0-6304 GCF_000183805.2 Loa loa
GTGAATGCAACAAATACTTTCAAATCCCATTTTGTTTTTGAACTTTTCATCTTTCGTTTGTTCTAAGGCCGAGTAATTCTGTGAATGTGATGATTCTGTTGAATTTCAATGAAAAATGTTAAAAAAATACTAAAAGCTCTGTATGGCACCAAAAAACTTTAGAAAAATTAAAATTAAGCGAGAAAAAATTCTCAGAATTTATGTCATCTTTTTATAATCTGGTAAAAAACGAGTAAAGAAAGACGAAACTTGACGAAATTTCTTCACTTTGATATAAGCTTAATATTGTTTGAATTTAATTAGAACTAAAATTGATAATTTGATTAATAGATTCTCATTCAGTAATTTTTCTATTTATTTCAGCGTCAATATTTTAGAATGTGAACTGCGTCAAATTGTATTCACAAATAGTGCTTCAAAAGACATTTTGCACGTCAACAAACAGCATTATATTACTGAAACTGGCAAACGATGTGTCATCCATCGATTGTGAAATGAATGAAATGTGAAATCACCGCATTTAAAGTTGTTAATTGTATACCAGCTACACTTATCATGCATGATTGACAGTTATAACTTTTGCTGTTTGATTATTTTGTAATCAACTTGAAATTTAAATTCCAATTTATTGATTTCTTTTCAGATATTATTTTAAATTTATGCGAAAATAAGGATGTTTTGCTGAATTGGAGATAATGCCCCGACTGACTAACAGTAATCTAATTATAGAACTTCTTCAGCTTCTTTAGCTAAATTTTCTTAATTAACTTTTATTGTTAAATGTTAAATGTATTGAAGTGAGCAAATGCAAAAATAGCGATAGCTAAATCCATGAAATCTTTTATTTTTGTTTAGCATTTTTAGATCTCTTTATAAAATTGGTTTGCAAGTTATAGTATTATAATGATTACTGTATTTATAGGCAATGTTTACAAAGAACTGTGGTACAGTATCTCCTTGTGATAAAGATTGTGATAAATTATAGGCTTGTAGTGATGAGGGTTAACATTTGCATATTTTTATTTGTGTTGACTGCAACATTTGTATATGCTAGTACTTTTGCTTCTCATGCGAATTTTTCTTTCATTTCGTTAATTTTGTCAAATACAAAACACTTTTTCCGTTATTTCTCAAAAGTTATGGTGAAAAAATTGTTAATTAACTTCCTGTGCTAATTTAAGGCTTGTAATTCGAGAGATGATGGTGATGGTGATAATGGTGGCGAAGGTAATAGTTCTACTACTGGTGTAGTTGAGGTTGCGGAATTAAAAAAAAAATGATGAGACATTTGGAATTGAATTGAAATTACTTCAGTAAAATTAAAATAATCCCGATGTTTATCGAGAAAGGTAAAAGCAAAGCGTAAATTGTACAAAATTGAAAAAATGTTAAGGTATTTAAATATAATCATAGATTAGAATTACTGTAAGAAACATTGATTAATGTCAGGAAACTGGAATTAGAAAGTATAAGTCGGAAATTAATTTCATAAAAAAGTAAGAGTTTATAGCTTTTATAAGAGTTAAACTAAATTAAATGCGCAAATTTGTCATGACTTCGTCATACAACTTTGATGACACTGCTGAATGATGGATTAAATTTGGAAGTTATCATTTTAGCTTTAAAATAATCATAGTGGCATTTGGTGCACTATTCTAATTGATGGCGAAAATGACTTTTTGAAGTAAAGTACGAGAAATGAAATCGAACTTATTCAAGTAAAAAAAAAAGAACCAGAATACGCTTGTTTTAAATTGGATCTATGCAAAAAAATTTTAATAAAACACATGGGTCGTATGAAATTTAAATCAGCAATTTTCATTTACCAATTACCTCCTCGTTAATTAAAACCAGGTATTCAAGTAATTTTTTTTGGGGTGAATTCTATTTCAAAAATATGTAAAGTTTGATTAATTAGCAATGAAATGGATGATAATATGATAGTGAACTGTTCGATTATAGTTACGTGCACTAATCCTTTTCAATTGTCAGAAATGATTGTATTAAATGATAAGTAATCAGTAGTTGAAATTTTCTTCAATTTTACGTCACGAAAGAGAGCATTGTATAATGTTAATTTAATTTTTGATATTTATTCATTCCTTTTTTCTACTAAACTTCCTGAAAATAATGATAAAATATGAAAGATGGAATTTCACATGTGATAAGTTGGAAATCAAAAAATAAATGAAAAGTTTCCATTCCATACTTTTTATTTGAAGTAATAATAAACTTCGTAATCATTTAGTTCCTGAAAAATTTATAAAAATATGAAAGGTGGAATTTTAGAAGTGATAAGTTGGAATTAAGGTATAAAAGGGAATGTTAAATGTTAGGAAATCACTTATGTTATGTTTGATACTTTGTTCAAAATAGTTTTCGTTTTTTTTTTCTGCATTTATAGTACGTCATGTGTCATCCAAAAAAGAACTCTTCTGAAATGTTTCGCTCATTTTTCGAAATATTTCACTTTTAATGCAACTTTTTGCGGATGATAAAGTTAATTGAATGTAAAATTAAGGAGAGGAACTGTTGAAGTGATTATGATTGATAAGTGTATCAAATTTCATTTTGTTTCAGCTCAAAATATTGATGATAGTAATAAAGTAATGATAAGATAAGTGATATGAGAGTTTCAGCTCAAAATATTAATGATAATAAAGTAGTGATAAAGTAATTTTCTGGGGAAGTAATATAAAAGTAATAATTGTAACATTGATTCATAGAGAGAGCTGAGGAATTTTTATTTCTTGTATTTCTAATTTCTTTAATATATTTACTTATTTTTATTTTATGTTTGCTTATATATTACTCTTGATTTATGTTTTCCTTTTTTGAAATTTAAAAAAAAAAAAGAAAAAGAATTATTAAATGATTCAGGTAGTATACGATATAGGTAAGCTAATTTCTATTAAATTCATTAAATGTAGCATTTTTTCAATAAACTTGATAAATGTGACATTTCCAACAAATTGTTTTCAAGAGAGAGAGAAAAAAAAAATCACATTTACTTATATTCTTGTCAACATCATCCTATTTACATTTCTTTTCTTTTTTTTTTTGCTATTAAATCAATTTTTTCGGATTAAATGATATTTTGGAAAAAATAAAATAGTTAATGCAACTACTATCCTACTATTAAATTAATTTTTCTTGGAAATTATTCTTGATTAGACATTTCTCTTGGACAAATACTTATCACACATTTTCATTGTTATTTGTAAAAATATTTGGCATAAACAATGAGAGTTTATTCTCGACCTATCATAAATAATTAAAAAACTTTGATGCTAAGTCATACTTTAATAACATACAAGTATTTTTAAGCAATGGCTATCTTCCTCATATATCTGACATCTAATTCAATAATCGCATGCATATATTTCAAAATGAATTTGTACTTAAACCGAAGATGATATGATCTAAGGATGAATTTATTCGAAAATTTCATTTGTGAAAGTTTAACGATCAAATGATATCTGATGAAATTATGTAATGGTAAGATGAAAAACGAACTAAAGCATATAAAATATTTTTGATGTAAAAGCATAATTTATCGTATGCATAAAAACTATTTGTGATGCAAAGCGTAATTTGTCATATCTTTTCAAAGGCATTGATGATTTGACCAAATGTTTTGACATATAATTCAATAATTAGTCTGTTTTTGTTCAAATTTATGAATTATTTGTTGAATTTCAAAGATCATGCTAATGATGATGGCAAAAACACTAATAATTCATTTTCATATAGCCAACAATGCTAATAAATATCTCACTTTATATACGTTTCCATGTGACAATAATGGCAACGGCAATGAAATTTTACATTTACTTTGTTAAAAATGTAAAATTGAAGTTTCCGAATGATCTTTGTACTTTTACTATAACAAAATGAAATTTCCGTATTTTTTTCTTTTTTTTTGAGCAACAAAATTGCGCACCACTTATTCATACACTGAATTCTATGGGGCAAATATGAGATGGCAGTCAACCACTTCAAAATATTGTAATTACTGGAACGAATAAAAAAAGGTAAAAATTTTTGATGCATAAGCTAAAAAATAAGAATGAAAATTTATTGGATTCAAATTGTATTATTTCCGATCTTACAAGTAATTTTAATATAAATACTTAATAACTCTGTATGTCGTTAAAAGATTGCAAAGGTTAGCAAAAATTGCAAAATTTTCAGGTAAAATTTAATTAAATTTAGCCTCTTACAAGAGGCCAATTTGAGACGATGAAAAGTGACGAATAAACTTAAATTTAAAGATTGATTTCTTCTAATTCTGGTAATTTCGTTAATTTTAAAATTGAATTAATATCATAGTTAATTGTTGCTTTTTTTTTCTCACCTTATGTTCCTAAAAAATAGAAACTTTTGAAAAAAATTTAAAAAGAGGTGAAAATTTTAATAGATATGTTGAAAAAAATAACATATTCTTGAATTTTTTGTTGAACATTATTTATATTGAATTCAATTCCAGTATTTCCTATTTTCAAATTTTAAAAAATATTTCATTCGATTATAAAATTTGTAAAATTGATGATCAATGACAATAATTGGCGGAAATTGATCCTCATTTCTGCATAAATATTTTGAAATAAATGAAAATGATAATCAATTTGCGGGAGAAATACAACATCTATGATAATAACTGATACTCTTGCTCTGTTTTATTTTTGATGACTATTAAAATTAAATAATGTATCCATTTCCATCGTAATACTTGATGATAATTTTAGCATTATATCAATTATTGCTCTTTGCTAATTCGATAGTTGATAAATGTTTAAAAAAAAAAAAAAAAAAAAAGGGAAGAAAAAGAAAAAAAATTCATGTAATCGTGTTTGAGATAATATTTCTCTTTAAACTAAATCATAAATTAATTATAAACTTTAACATTTTTTAATTAATGATAATCCTTAATACATTATAAATTAATTATAATCTTTAATAGTTTCATGAATATTTATTAAATTCAGATTGCAATATTTCCCATATCTAAATTTATCAAAATATTTTATTGAATTAAAATGTTTAGAAAATTGATAATTAGTAAGAATGATTGTAACGGCTGATATTGCTGATTACAATTATATCATGATCTAATTAGGATTACTTGAAAAATACTGTTAAAGTATGAAATGGTTATCGCAAGTCATTTGAAGAGAATCTTTACCTTTTTTNTTTTTTTTTGTAATTTCAAACAATAACAATACAAAGATGAATAAATAAATATTATGGCTTATACAATATGACATTAACACAATTGTTTTGATGATTTTTAATGCAAATTATGAAATAAATGAACCAATCAGATACGAATAAAATGATTCATTAAAATAAAATAACCTGATTAACCAATCATTTCAATACAGTAAGATAATTTGTTGAAATGAAGTAATCCAATTAACTGATCATTTATATACGGTAAGATAGTTTATTGAAATAAAATAACCTGATCCGTCATTATTTGAATCAATTGGATGGAGGAGAAATTTGTTTTGGTACAGATAACAGCAATATAGAATGGACAAAAAAAAAAAAGAAAGAATAACCATAATTAAATGCATAAAGTAAGTAATTGTCTTCTAATTTCTTTATTGCAAGTAAAATATATCACCTAAAAATTATTGAAATTATTTCAAAAAAAATTTTTAAATTGGAAAAATTAATCAAAGGAATTTTTCAATTTATTTTACAAAGATTTAAATTTATAAAACAAATTTAAAGTTAAATTTATAAAGCATTTTATAAAATGATTTAAAATTTTATGCATGCATAAATAAAAATAGAGTGGAAATATTTTTCCGTAAATTTTTATTTAATTTTTACAAAATATAAATTACCGGATTTGAAATATGTATAATGGAATAGAAAATTGAATGCAATATGGCAATCCATTTATCATTATATTGAAAAATATGATATGATAAATAATATATAAGCATATAGGTCGAAAATATTGTCACAACTGCTACTATCTGAAAATACAATTTGATAGTCGAAAATATTGTTACAACTGCTACTATCTGAAAATACAATTTGATATATATAATTTTCAGGATATTCAAATTTCTTGATGCATTCAGGAAAAGATATTCTATTTCGTTTCTTATTCAGGATTTTATTAATTTGTATGAGAGATGGATGAATTTCCTACGAAATATTTCATCTATTAATCATCTACAAAAATGAAATTTTAAACTTATAAAACTAATAAATTTTAAACAGGAATATTCTAAATTAAATATTTTAAATTGAATATCGATGACTAGTTACTGTTTAAAAGGATATT
>NW_018108571.1:6781-9866 GCF_000183805.2 Loa loa
GAAAAGATATTCTATTTTTTTAAACAGTAACTAGTCATCGATATTCAATTTAAAATATTTAATTTAGAATATTCAACTTTTTTTTCTTTTTACTGAAGAAACATTTGCAGCAAATAAATATGGTTTTTAATATTTTTTTTTATATATATTCAATAAAAACCAATGTAGGAAAATTTTTTTTACACTTTTCTATTTTTAATAATTTAGACAAACCATTTTTGATGATATATCTTTGATGGCATCATTTGAATTTAAATTTTCATCTTTTAATCAACAAATTTTTAAGCCATAATTAATATACCATTGAATTTATGCATTATTTATTTCATTTATTATTTCTCATCACTTACTTTAAATGAAATATTAATTAAAGATTTTAAGTGAAGTATTGATTAACTGAAGTATTAATTAATTGTTAATTAAAGTATTAACTTTATTGAAAGTTATTAAACGTCACCTATATTAATACTTTTTTCCTATCTTGCATTTGTATCATTGAATAAATTTGTCAATTATCAATTGAAATAAACAATATGTGAGCAAATGAAGAATCAACTAATGATTAATATCAAAAAACATATGTAAATATTTCAATAAAAATTATAAAAAAATAACTGTCATCTGACCTGTAAAATAATCCTTTGCTGTTGACGATTTGTCTTTTGCATGGTTTTTCTTGTTAATTGAATATGAGTATGTTGTGATCCCAATTTCATTGACATTTCCAGTAACAAAACGCTAGCACTATAAGAAATAAATTAATAATAATTAAATAATTATAATACAATTAAAGCTAAGAAGCAATAGTTCATTTTAAATTCATTACAAATTAAGGCCAATAAGCAATACTTTATTTTAAATTCATCACGTAATTAAGAATATTTTACTCTAAAATTCATCACAAATTAAGGCCAATAAGCAATATTTTATTTTAAATTCATCACGTAATTAAGGCTAACAAGCAATACTTTATTTTAAATTCATCACGTAATTAAGGCTAACAAGCAATACATTGTTTTAGGTTCATTGCAATTAATGTATAAAATAGTACTTCGGTTTAAGTAAATTTTGCATCATTTGTTAGATACTTTACAATTTCAACACAATAATTACAATACTATCATATCATGGAAGATAATAAAAAATTTTTTTAAAATTACTAAGCTTATTTAAGGATGCAATTTTAAAAGTAAATGAAAAAATGAATGAAATGGAGCAAAAGAGAAAAGATAATTTCAATCATTCAACTATCATCATTGATTACTATCAATTACATCGAAGTTTAGCTTGATTTATCCCTTTTAAAAATAGCATATAAAACATAAACATTATCAAATTCGAAGAAAAAAAATCCGTTTTTTTGAATATTTTTTTCTAAAATTTTATCGCTTTTTTCCTCTCAATTTTTAGTTGAGTTTTTAAAAATTTACTTTAAAATTGAAACCTCTGATTCAATCAATATCTTTTTAGACTTTATTCAATTTCATTTTCTTGCAGGATTTATTTCAACAAATGAGGAAAAGAAACAAAAGAGGAAAATGAAAAATTCATTTTACGATCTTTTTTAATCACAAAATTACAACAAATGAAAATTGTCATTACAAATTTACCAAAATATTTATCAAAATTTTAAAAACTACAAATGATCTGAAATATAAGATGTGAGTGTAAATTAAAAAAAGAAAGCCTAAAAAATATATCATCCATTAAGCTATCAAAATGAATAAATTTCTTTTCCTTTTTTTTTCTTTTTTCAATTTTTCTTCCATAATGATGCTGTCTTTTATGAAAATTAAGCAAATTAATATTTTATAAATTTTTAAAATTATTTTTTGTCATTTTTAAATTATTCAAATTTGCTATAGCTATAAAAAAGTATATGATTCATATAAAAAAAGTATAGGGATAGTAGTAGCATTTCATCATTACATGATCAATGATATTCTTTTGAAATATTTTTTTTGATCGGTGGATAATTTAAATAATATTTTTCTAACATAAATATGGAGAGAAAGAAAGAGAGAAAGAGAGAGGGAGAGAGAGAAAGGGTTGAATAGCACAATATAAAAACAACCAAATATGCAAAGTGGGAGCATGGAGATGATCGTAGAATAAAAATACGGTAATAATTGATTAATAATTAAATGAAATATATTTTATAATAATTTGACCAAATCTTTATTGACATCTAACATTCCATGTGATTTGCGAATTGTTGACAAATGACATAAAATAATCATTTTTTTTTTTTTTGACTTCATATTAATTTTAGGGTGATATTAAGATAGTAAGATATTTTATACATTTCATAATTATTCATCAATAAATTTATTGGTTTATTTTTTAAATTTCTAACATTTGAAAGATTACAACAATACTCTTTCCTTCGTGCATTGTCATGCACAATAATTATTGCTGGAAAACCAATGAATTTGTTTATCAAAAAAAAAAATTAAGAAAAAATTTAAAAAATCTAGAAGAATATTTTTAAAAAAATTGAAAAAAAAAAAACTAACTGTTGAAGTGCATATTTCCTTTTCCAGCGTTTGTATAATTGTATTAATATAATTGGATTCGATATGGATATTATTACAATTGTACTTAATTCTAGTGGTGTATATGTATAAATATAGAAATTAGTTTGATTTGAAATATCTGAATTTGTTCATATTAAGGTCACAAAGAAAAAGAAAATCAAAAATCGGAAAAAAACGATCATTTTGCATCGAATTTAATGCTTTAATTGAATTTTTCGACTAATTATAAAATAATATGCAAATGAAAAACTTTATTCTACATTTATTCTGTAATTTTATTCTATATTTATTCTGTAATTTCATTCTATATTTATTGTATAATTTTATTCTATATTTATTCTATATTTATTTTATAATTTTATTCTATATTTATTCCATAATTTTATTCTATATTTATTCTATAATTTCATTCTATATTTATTCCATAATTTTACTCTATATTTATTCTATAATTTTATTCTATACTTATTCTATAATTTTATTCTATACTTATTCTATAATTTTATTCTATATTTATTCTATAATTTTATTCTATATTTATTCTATAA
>NW_018108571.1:10047-12331 GCF_000183805.2 Loa loa
AGCAATTAGTAGAAAAAAAAGGAGAAAAATGAAGCAATAATTAAATAAAATGAAATGAAATACGAACTATTATCACGTTGATAACCAAATGTGTAATACTCATTGTTTTGTAATGGAATAATTATACAACATGCATCCAATAATTGTAAAATTATATTATGGCCAGTGAAAAATACCCAACAGAATATGCTAAAATTGTTCACATTTTCAATAATGAATAGATATAAGCAATAAAATATGCTTAATTTTAATGATAGATAATTTTTTGCATGCCAAACAGAAGTTTATTGTAAAATGTCGCATTTGTTACGTTTATTATAAAATGTCGCATTTGTTACGTTTATTATAAAATGTCGCATTTGTTACGTTTATTAAAAATGTCGCGTTTAATGAATTCGATATAAATTAGTCTCTACCTATATCGAACTATCGCGATAAATAAGAAAACAAAAAGATGAAATAATTTTATAGTATATCTAAAAAGCAATGTTCTTCCAAAGAATGCTTATATAAGAATTTTTAATTAGGTGTAATTTTTGCATTCGATGAGTTTCTTTAACTTAGTAATTCATTAGATTATTAAAAAGAAATCCCTTCCTTTTTTTTGAGAATAATTCAAAATTACATTTAAAAAAAAAAATTGAAATTTACTACGAAAAAAAAAGTTACCTGTAGCTGCGTATTTTTTTCATCGAAACTAGCATCGCATAACGGCCGTAAAATGTTATTGCGGCCAATCGATCCAAGCAAACGGCACTTATATGTCTAATTGTGAAATAAAATTTGTGTGAAATTTACAAAACAAATGAAATTATTATGATAGAATAGATTTTAATAGCAATAAAGGATTGGATAAAAAAAAAGAATGAAATAAATGATACTATAAAATTTAATTTTTATTGAAACAAAATGTTGCATCAGAAAATAATTGCTAATTTATTTAAGATTACTAATTTGCTTAAATAACTGAAGTTGAAAAAACATAAAATTGTTTATGGTTGAAAAAAAATTGATGCTTGAAAATGAATGAAATTATGGAAATATTGCAGAAAAGGTATTGTATATAATTTGGGAAAATTGTATTTTAAAGATATTCAACATTAGTATTAAAGAAATGAAATTGATAACACTTGATAATAATTAAAATTGCATAAATTAATTCCCATTGTTAATTATTATCTATTAAAATCAATTCAGCTGATCTTTGTACCGATTAATTTAATTACTGCGCAATTAAAATTAACCTATATATACAACCTAATTTAATCTATAACTTAGTTAAATGAATAAAAACTTTTCCATTCTATTGATTAGCTTATATGGCAGATAATTTATAACTTAATTAAATGAATAAAAACTTTTCCATTCTATTGATTAGCTTATATAACAGATAATTTATAACTTAATTAAATGAATAAAAACTTTTTCATTCCATTGATTAGCTTATATAGCGGATAAAATAAATTTATTTCTTCTTTTTTAGAATAATTAATATTTGATTAGAATGATTAATTACATTCCAAATATTAAATATGCAAAAATTTAAATTATTTAATTTTTTCATTTCCAATCAAATATTCAAATTTTGGATTAAATTTAATATAATTTTAAAATAATAAAATATTTTTGAATAACACGAAAATAACATTTACGTGAGTGTAATTGCCCATGCAATCCAACCCATAGCATTAAATATTTTCATCCATAATAATGGTAGATGTTGTCGTTTGAGTACAATTGGTGGATAAAGATATGATGTTGTCACAATACCATGGATAAGATCAGCAAATGCTAAGCTAAGTAAAAGAATGAAACTGAAAAGATATAATTTGAATTAATTAACAATTCATTTCATTTTTCTCCTTTTTTTACTTAAAAAAAAAAAAAATTTCAAAAACGAAAAGTAAAATCAAAAGTAATATATATGCAAAAAATAAGTATGCAAATTAAAGGAATTAGAAATTTAAAAAAAAAAAGAAAAAAAAGGAAAACAAGAAGAATTAAATGGAAAAAATAAATAAATTAAAACTGAAGGGTAAAGGTTAATTTTTATCATTCATTTATAAATTATCAACAATTTACTACATTTTATCCCTAAAAAAATAAAAATCTTATATACTTTTAATAATTTTAATCTATAATAAATCATAAATAATGATATATTATTAATAAATATAACAGATGAATGGAACATATTATGAACTATGTTACAAATCAATTTTAATTATCCCAAATAATTGTAATTCATGATACGATGATTATTTTATGATTATGTATTAGAGAA
>NW_018108571.1:12521-23340 GCF_000183805.2 Loa loa
ACGAAAAGTAAAATCAAAAGTAATATATATGCAAAAAATAAGTATGCAAATTAAAGGAATTAGAAATTTAAAAAAAGAAAAAAAGGAAAACAAGAAGAATTAAATGGAAAAAATAAATAAATTAAAACTGAAGGGTAAAGGTTAATTTTTATCATTCATTTATAAATTATCAACAATTTACTACATTTTATCCCTAAAAAAAAAGAAATCTTATATACTTTTAATAATTTTAATCTATAACAAATCATAAATAATGATATATTATTAATAAATATAACAGATGAATGGAACATATTATGAACTATGTTACAAATCAATTTTAATTATCCCAAATAATTGTAATTCATGATACGATGATTATTTTATGATTATGTATTAGAGAATTGTTATAAAATAAATCAATACTGAAAATATAGATAATATGCATAATTATATGATGATAATATGATAAAATGATAATACCTACCTTGCTCTATTTAAATAATTAAATTTCACCAGAATTGTAATCAATGATGCATTACCAAATATTGCAACAAAACCAAGTAATTCCAATATAACAAATAATGATAAATCAAATCCTGATACCCTGATAATATCATGAATGTGAGAGTATTTTCAAAATTTTAAAAAATTCAAAAAATTTTTATTCATTTAAATAAGCCTTAAAAAAGAAATAATAATAATAATAATAACAATCCGAATTATGTGGTTCAAATTTGAGTAAAATGAATGATTATTTATTTGATGTTATAAATGAAATCTTATCCTTCAGCTTGTAAAAAAATTCAATTCTCAAATTCATTGATCATTTCACGTAGCAATTATTCGTATTTTTTTTATTAATAATCGAAGAATGTAAATTTTTTTTTTTTTTTTTAAAAAAAGACTAACGTTGAAATTTGTTCGTTATTCATTGAAATATTCGCTTTAATTTTTCGACAATCATTCATGCTAATAATCAATTTGCTAAATAATTATCAGCAATATGATAAAAGAGCAAAATGATTAGCATTGAATAACAGTTATGATTGCTAATTCTAGGATGCTATAATGTTAATGAAGCAATGAAATATAGAATGTTATTGGATAATGAAATAATGAATGATTTTTTAAATGAATCATACTGATAATTTATTCATTTAATCTGAAATTAATATGATTATGCTAATTTGGTCAATTATAAACAAACAATCGAAATCCATAAAGTTATTTTTTTCTTCTTGCAAATAATTACATTGGACGTTTTAATAATCACGTTTTGATAAACACAGAGAGGTTTTATCACAGATCATATGTTTAATATGTTCGTAAATATGTTTAAAAAAAAAAAAATTACGAATAAATATGTGAAACTTGCAAGTTTTTGATCATCATCATTCAATAACATATACAAATTCACAAAGGTGATAAAATCTTAAATGTAATTATCAAAAGTTATTGATAATAATTAATGTTATATCAATGAAATTTCTAATAATCATGTATACAGGGTAAGTATAAGCATGCTTAAATTCTCACTATTAAATTAGCAATTTTAAATTAAATGAAAAATTATAATCTGACAAAAAACAAAACAAAAAAAATGTTGAGAAAATTATAACTTGACAAAAAACAAAAGAAAAAAAAAGCAAATTAGTCGTTGTGTGTGTGTGTTTTTTTTCTTTCATTTTTTATTCATTAATAAATTAAAACTAATATGAATTAATTTTACAATGAAAAATGATATTGCATTTAATTCAATCATTAAATTTACATACATTTGCGCATTAAAATTTAAAATGACACTTTCAACAAGCATAGCTTAGTAAATTTCATCAAAAGGATTTATTTTAATCAAAACCTTTTTTTGAAATTATTTCATTAATATGTACTTAAAAGTTTAGAAATTAATAGCGAAAGAGAAAATGAGAAAGGGAAAAATAGAAAGAAAGCAAAAATTATTTCTTAATCATATATATAAAAAAAAAAAAAAGGCTAAAATGGATGAAGTTAAATATCATTGCCATTTGTTAATAGCATCATCATCATCATCATCATCATCATCAATCTATTTCCATAAATATTGTTTGATGGATGATAAGATGGATAATTTAATTTTCGCATATAACACGTACGTTGAAATGAAAATATACATAGGATTCCTATAAGATTTCAAAATTTTTCAACTTCAAATAAATAAGCAAATACGAATGAATACGATGCATTGCTGAAATTGATTAATGAATAAAACAAAAAAAAACAAAAAAAAGACAAAAACAAAAAAAAAAACCAAAAACGAGAAAAAATAAAAACAAAAAAAAATCAAAAACGAAAAAAATAAAAACAAAAAAATAAACACAGAAAATCAAAAACAAAAAAAACAAAAACAAAAAAAAAGACAAAAACAAAAAAAAAACCCTGCTTACATATATCTGTAAATTGAATTTTACAAATACATTCTTGTGTTTATTCGTCATTAAATTCGATGATAAAATAATCATTTAACTAGGATCAAATTAATATTAGTGATAAAATAAAATTGAAATTTTACATAAGCAATGCAATGATAGCCTCGTCGTTCTTCCAAAATTAATTTCTGAAAGGGAGAGAGAGAATGAGAAAAAATGAGGGAAAGAGAAAGAGCAAATTTTCAGAAAATGAGAATGAATTGTCAAAGATAATTAGTTAATTAGACTAATATATGTGCAAATTAATAAATTTCATGCAAAATGAAATTATTTTGTCGTTTTTTTCTTTTTTTTTTTTAGAAAAGAACTCTTTGTCTTGAATTTGATAAAATAAATTTCTATAAATGTGATTTTTCAACGATAATATCGAGGTTTCTTTTCTTCTTTTTCTTTTTTTTTATGGTATAAATGAATGATGCTTTTAATGGAAAAGAATTGTAGGGATGTTTTAATGAAGATAAAAACAATTTGATATATCTTATTGGCCAGCTAAAATTAGTTGTCCAATAAGAAATGCCAAATTAATTTTTCTTAATCTAATTTTTCCAAATAAAAAAGCTTCACATCCTTTTGCAGCAAATAAAAAATATTTATATGCATAATACATAAACAATTTCAAATTGGGAAATTTGTGATTTAAAATTAGAAACTAAATATCGCTAAAAAAATTAAAATTTTAAAATAATCGAAAATTTAAAGTGACTTAAAAAAGAATTTTTGAAATTGTAAATGGAATAAATGGAAACAGAATGATGTTGACAGGAATATAAGTAAATGTGACAATTTTTTTCCCCCTTTTTATTTTCTTTCTTTAAAAACATTTAGGAAGAGATCATTGCGAGTCAAAAAAAATATGCCAAATGAGTAAAGAAAAAGCGCTAGTTATTTAGCTTTCCCTTTTTTTTTAATTAATTCGAAGCTTTTTTTTTCATATATAGTTTTCTTTATTTCCATAAAAGATTTTCCCCTTATTTCGAGAGAAAAAAAAGGAAAAATAAGAATTGCTGGAAGGATTGGTGGATTAGAATCAAACAAATTTATGTTGATTATTAATTTAAGACATCAAATTTTTATTTCAACCTATCTAATAAACATTTAAAAATACTTTCATACTCTTATATCTAAAACGAAACTTAAAATATTTAAAATAAGTTAAAATTTAAAATTTCAAAATAACCGAAATTTAAAAAATTTTTAAAATAATCAAAAAAATTTCTTTTAAATGAAAAAGTTTTTTACTTATAATAAATCAAAAAACTTAAAATAAGTCAAGATACTCTAATATTTCCCACCTTTTTTTCTTAATTCTTCAAATATTTATCAATAATGTAACCCTATCAGATAGCAGATAAGTAGATATGATATAATCCATCTAATATCTTATCAGATCTATCTAATACACATCTTAAAATACCCAAAAATTCTTTTTTTTTCTTTTTATTTCAAATGCTGATCAACGATATGATTTTATCAGATTCAAATACTTATCAACGATATAATTATCAGAATATCGCAGATAAGTAGATAAAGAGATAAGACTCAACCTATCTAATGCGAAAAAACCTATCTAATAATTTTAAATACTCGAAACATCCTTTCTTTTTTTCGCTTCAAATACTTATCAATGATGTAATCTTATCAGAGAGAAGATAAATGGATAAGATGTATGAATTAGTACAAAATAAAAAAGGTTAATATATAAAAGTGTTTTTTCGTTGACACGAAATGTGGTCGAATTTTTCAATTCCAAACCTTAAACTTGGATAATTAAACCTTTATTCCTCAAAACCCGGTAATACAGAAATGAATTCAACAATTATAATATCAGTATGAACAGAAGGGGGACCAAAGACCAAACGATACCCGTTATCGTCTTTCTAACCGACCTGTCAGAACACGTCTTTCGAAAATGATTTGGCGCTTAGAACCTTTTTATTTTTATTACTGAAATTTCGTGTTATGATTTTCGGAGTTTTTCCGACACGAAAAAGATTAACACAAAATCATTGACAGTAAGAAATAAATAGTATGAAAATATTAGTGATAAAATAATTGATATATAAAATGGAATTAGAATAGAAAATATATTTACAAAATATGAATAAAAACATGGAAATAATTATTACAATAATACTTTTTCAAATGAAAAAATGTTATTTTACCAAAGAAAAAGCTTTAAAAAAAAACGGAAAAAATATTTGTTGCTTAAAAATTCACAAATAAAAATAATAGTAAGGAAAAATAGAATGATGGTTGTTATTGGGTAGCAAAAGGTTTTAATATTTTCACAAAGAAAGAGAAGGAAACAAAGGGACAAAAAGAGGGAGAGAAAGAGGGAGAGAGAAAAGGAAGGAAGAAGGAAAAGAGGCGACAAATAATGAGGTATAATTAAATTGGCTATTTGCAGAGAGGAAATTTTCGCAAAATTTACTCCGTTAATAGTTCATTTCATTTTATTTTTGCAATTTTCTACATCACATGAACTCATTTTTCACTTATTTTTTTTCCGACACGTTTTTTTTCCTTTAACTATAATACAAATTTGATAATAAATTCAATATTTGATAATTTTAAGAAATTTCAAAATTTATGGAAAAATATTTTTCTTTTGCTTTTAAAAAATGAAATTTTCAAATGATGCTGGTAATGAATCTTTGTATCGTGTAATATAACATTTTGTTTTCTTTTTCTTTCCTTTTTTTTTTAGTCATCAACAAATATTGTTCCTTTTTTTTCTTGAGTATTTTCAATTAAATATGTAATATTACAAATATCTAAATCTAACATATTTTCTTGATTGTCTAAATTTTAATGCATATTTTAAAAAAACATATTTAATTTAACATGTAAATAATAATTTGCAAAATAGCAAAATTGAATAAATTAAGAGGAGAATGAAAATGCAAAATAAAATATAATTCTTTTGCAATATTCCCTTAAATTCATATTTCAAAGAAAAAAAATTTTTTTTCCAAAGTTCTTGCATTTGTTGCTTAGCAACTACAATAGCAGAAGTGAATGATTTTGAAAGGCAAAGATTGCATGGAGAAAGTATGGTGATAATGCAAGCATACATGCATGCATAATGCATGCAGTAGTCATATATTCAGTTCATTAAAACACACACACAAAAAAAATCTTTACTTTTTGAATCACAATAAATTGGACAATTTCTGTGAATAATTATTAAAATTGAAAATAAGATCATAGTTTTTTTAAATCATAATTTTTAAATTAAAATTTTATTTTTTTATTTGTCTTACAAATTTGCATATGATTCTTGACCTCAGCTAGTGATATTAGATTTAATATTCAATTTTACTTTTGATAAGCACAATTTTTTTTTCCAGAATTCAAAATTGTAATATGCAAATTTAGGATCAACAATATAAAATTTCAATACAATTGTTAATTTTTAATAAATGAATTGATATATAAATCTAAAATACCATATCCGATCATTTTTAATTATTTAGCAAAAGTAGAAGTTAGATTCATTTTCATAATTTATGCAAAGAAGATAAAATGAAATGGAAGTTTTAAATGACACATGGAATATGGATTATTTCAATGAATTTAGTTCTAATTAAAATTTTATGCTTATCATATAAGCATTGTGTTAAATGCCTGAAGATGATTGCATTTACATTATATCTTCATGCTTTTAAATTGGCCTAAATTATTTCAAACTTAAATTTGTGATAATATTGATGACGCAATCAAATCAAATTTTGAGAAGTCAATTTTTTTAAAAAAAAATTAAAAGGAACTTGAAGAAATCAAAATTACTGAAAAATAATTTTCAATTGATTTTTATTGTCGTTGCTTATTTAGCTTCTAGTCTACAACAAGCACTTCAAATTTCTTACCCCTCTTGTCAAATTTTTTTTTTTTTGTCGTCATTATCTCTTTTCCTATCTTTAAAATACATACAAATATCTCACTCTCTCTCAAAATAATAAATGCTTATGATATCTTTCAAAATTTCACTCATATTTTTTTCTTTTTAATCATACATCTTATTCAATTATTATGGATTGAAAAGTTTTTTCTTTAAAAAAAGAAATAATTTTTAAATTAATTAAAAATTTATTTATTGGATGTCAACTTATTAATCAAATGAACATTTGTAAATATAAACAACATTAAAAATTGAACAAAAAAAAGAAGTGATATTATTTGAAAGAAAAAAAAATGGTATTATTTGAATTTTAAAGTAATAATTAAAGTAATAAAAGTAATAACAATTAAAGTAATAATAATAAAGTAATAATAATTAAAGTAATAATAATTAAAGTAATAAAACGAACAAACGCATCGTTTATATTTGATAATAATTATTCTTCGGTTGTCTAAGACAAATTTAAGCTTTTAAATTATTATGTAAACAAAAATTATTTCGAAAACATTCTTATACGATATGATTTAAATGTCAACAATTTAATTATTTATTTTAATTAGACCACCTGTCTTAAGTATTAGCACTGATTTATGCTTGAACTATTATGAAAACAAAAAAAAAAGTTATTTTAAAAACTAAATAAAAAATTTACGACTTTAGGACAAAATTACAAAGTTTTTGTTAAATAATTTATGGGAAATATTTATGAAAACATTCGATAAATGCTTTGTTTACTTATTTAATTCAATTCATCCATTACTGCATTGTTGAATTTTTTCTTTTCAACCATATTTGATTGTCATAATTAATTTAAATTACCTCGCCAAACAAATTACACAAAGTGTCAACAACGAAGTTTTAAATTGTCACAATTAATGTACAGCATATGAGTCATTTGATGTTAAATAAAGAAAAAAAAGGAAGAATAAAAAAAAGCAAAAATTCCGGCAATATAAGAAATATCTAGAATTAAGCTATTATATCTTTAACATTTTCTAGTAACAATATTTAGACCAAATACTGAATATAATGCCAATTCCGGAATTGAGCTATAACTTGAATGTGTTTCCGCAATAGTATTCATACGAACAAATCGGATATGCATTCCGGAATTAATTTATAGCTTTAACGTTTTTCAATAACAAATATTTAGGCTAAACATTGGGAATAAATTCTGGAATTGAGCTACAGGAAGAAATAATAAAAAAAAAAAAAAAAAATGAAATTTCGGCAATATAAGAAATATTCCAATTTGAGCGACATCTTTAACATTTTCTAGTAATAATATTTGGACCAAACACCGGATATAATGTAAATTCCGGAATGAAGCTATAACTTGAATGTGTTTCCGCAATTGTATTCATACATACAAATCGAATATACATTCCGGAATTAATTTATAGCATCAGTATATTTTCAACTTTCTCTAGCAATAGTATTTAAACTGAATCAGATATAAAATTTATTTTGCCTATTTTTTTTTTTTTTTTTATTGTTCTTATTATTCTATCTATAGAGTTATTTCCTCTTTTTTCAAACATATAGAAGACAAAAAAAAATAAAAATAAAAAAAAACAAAAAAACAAAGTATAATGAAAATAATGAAACAAATGTGAATTGACTTGCCCAAAAAAAAAAAGAAAAAAAGATCAAGTTTGAAAGTTTGAATGAAAGAAATGACTAGCTAAGAAAATTTTGCTAAATATCTTCTAGAAAGAATTGCAATGTAACATTTCAATTAAAGAAGAAAAAATAACGAAGGGAAAAAAAAGAAAAAAAAATTGTTCAATGAATGCTTCAATTAGTTTTCTTTTCCTTCTTCTTCTTCTTATTGTTAAAATTAAATGAAAACAAGAAGCCAAGAAATGGTTTTTCAATATTTAATATTTTTTTTTTTAAAACCAAATTAATAGTTTTTAAAAATGAAAAAAAATTGGCAAAGATGACAAATGACAAAATAGCAATAGTTTTTCCATTTCTTTTTGTCATATGTTATCATTATCATAACTCTTTATTACATTTATTATTCAATAATTATAGCACGTATTATGCATTAATTAAAGGTTAATTACAAATTTAATAGGCTGTCATTGAAAAAATTACGATGTCACATTAATTAGGTGTTAATTACAAATTGATAAACTATCATGTCATTACTGTTTAGGTGTAATATATTTGTTATTTTGTTAGTATATAATTTTGAAAAAATTTAAATAAATTTCACACTGCTAATAACAATCTTGATGATATATGAATTCAATAAAAATATAATAAAATAAATAATTTCTTTTATGCAAATTTTTTCCATAAAAGTAATTTTATTACTTTAATTGAATTTACAGCAAAATTATTAGCAGTTTAAGGTTAAATTTCTTTCATAGAATCTTCATAGTGTATTCATAGTGATGTTATTATTGGATCAATTAATTCGAAATGTATCATCATGGCATTTTTATGATTTTCTCGAATTGAAATATTTACAATAATTTAGTTAATTTACATAAATACTTTAAATAAATTGAAATTAAAATTTACTCAAATTTATGAATTTCAAAAATAACCAATAAACCACTGAAAAATGTCATATTAAAGAGCATTTAAAAACAAAATTTATTTACAAAAAAAAAAAGTTTTAATATTTATTTGGTCAAAAGAACAAATGGATGCAAACACTTTTATCAACTTTTGAAAATTTTAATCTGTTAAAATTATCCATAAAAATTTAGGTTTCCTAAAAAATATGATGTTGGAATATATTTTCTTAGCTAGCATAAAAACGGAATAATTATCCGGATAAAAGTTTAAAATATGAATAATTTACCTGAATGAATCAAATGACTGTGCCAGATATTTATACTTCCAAAATGATTAAACTATTAAAATTTTTGTGATAATTTGAAATTCCAAAAGCAATGATTTTGATTCGAACAAATCACGTAATTATTACCATAGTAATCTCATAAGTTGAAATTTTGGAATTAAAATTGAAAACTGAAACACTAAACACTAGATGTTTCATAATCCCTATGCTGTAAATTAACCGGATTCATCTGTTTAGTAACAAGTTTCTTTTTCCCCTTTTTTTTTTAAATTTAATCGAATTTTTATAAAATTATAAATGAATATCAGGAAGTCAGTCATCATTGTCACATTTTCAATTCATTGTTAACAAATTTTAAAAATAAAAAAATACAAATTTAATAATTTGAAAATTATCACATTGATTGGGAAAAATTTTTGAAAAAATTTTCAATTTTGATTCATTATCTTCCAAAAATAAATGATGTGAAAATTTAGCACAGATTTTATTCGTTCTTTCTTTTCTTCCTTTTTGCTTTTTTTTTTTTCTTTTCTTCTCATTAAAAAAAACAACTTTAAACAAATGATATATTAAAGATGAAGATGAATTACTTTGATTTATTGAAATGCTCCATAATGTTCCTCTTTCATCCAATTATAATTCATTTGATTTATTTACTTTTTTTTTTCCTTCTCAATTAATTTCTAAAATTCATCAAGTTTATTTACATAAAAAAGTGAATAGCAAATTGTTCATTAATATAAATTAATTTAATTTTTTTTTTTTTTAATCAAAAAATTTTGACACTTTTTTTATTTCGTTTAATTTTCTAATAATACATTCATACTTCAAAAGTTTGTCTAATTAGATAAATTTGATTTTGTGTAGCTTTCATTAATTGTTCGCCTAATTTTACTTAAAAAAGTTTATTTAATTTTAGGATAGGAATTTTAGTGAATCGACCAGTGAAATGCCTTTTTAATTTCACATTGGAGAGAGAAAGAAAGGGAGAGAGAGGGTGGGAAAGGGAGAGAGGCATTAACGTGCATTAAAAATTTGTCAGAGAGAGAGGTAGTTATCAATAGATTTAAATTTAAATTAATTTTTGATCATTTGAAATTGTTAGTATTACGATATATGTATACATATATATATATATATATATATATCACGATTTTATCACGATTATTATATATATCACGATTTTATCACGATTATTATAATTATTTTTGAAATCTATCATCGTTATATCATTTAAGTATTTGAAAAAGAAAAAAGTAAGTTTGATATTAAATACTATTAAAATGTATTTGTCATAAAATTGTCCTATTTTCCAATGACATAATTTTTTCATTTCTTTATCATATTTTCATCTATTTTTCATCGTATATTTCCGTTATTCATTTTTTTATCTTTGTTATATTTCCATTTCCTATCCGTATTTTTGTCATTGCCATATTTTTGTCACATACTTGTCCACATATATATATATATATATATGTGTCACTTTTTCCTCATGTACTTCCATTACTTCCTGTCCTATATTTTCGTCATTACTTTTCATTTGATGCCATACATTTTTCGTTTTACTTCCTAAAGCTATACTTTTAGTACTTCCTTGTTCAATTATACTAGTTTAAATCATCTGTAGTAAGAAGGAAAAAAAAAAGA
>NW_018108571.1:23680-29229 GCF_000183805.2 Loa loa
TTTTTTTTTTTTTAAACAAATGCTAATTGTTATAATATTGCGAGAAAAAAAAAAGGGAAGATAATGAGTAAGATTAATTAGTTGAAAAATGAGGCCAAAGTTACATTTTTCTTTAATTTTTTTTTTGATTAAAACAAGAAAGAAAAGTGGAAAATAATTGTTACAATTAATAATAAATGAAAAGAAATTATTTAAAAATTATTCATTTGAAAGAAAACAAAAGAAGAAAAAATTGTTAATTAATGAATTTCATTGAAATGAAAACAGAAAAAAAATTCATTTCTTTTCTAATTGTTTTTTTCCTTTTCAATTGTTTTAATTGCCATTATTATCGTTTTTTTCATGCCTTATTTATTGCTTTAATTTTAGAACGCGAAAAAAAAACAAAGTGAAATTTGAATTGAAATTTGAAATAAAAATCGAAAAAATTGAAAGAAACTGGAAATTGAAAAAAGTCGAAAAATTTAAAAATGATAATAAAATTAATTTAATATCGATAAAACGATGATTAACAAAAATGGAAAAGTAAGCACAAATGAAAGAAAAATATGCGCAAATGAAAAGTAAATATAAATGAAAGAGAAGTAAATAAAAATTTTTTCTTTTTCGTAAAATGAAAAAAAGAGAGGGAGGAAAGAGAGAGAGAGAGAGAGAGAGAGAAAAGAGTTTTGATGATTATTTGCAATTTTGTATTGTGCAAACTAATTGCTATCATTTTATTGCATTCCATAATCAGTATTAATTACGATGATAACTATAAACTGATTTATTATCATCATACTTTTTAAAGGTTACATCCAATTTCAAATTTAAAAATCGATAAATTAATTAATTATTCAGTTTTTCTGTTAACAAGTGTTATATATAATTGGAATGAAATCAAATGAAATTATTATAATAAATATAAACTGCTTTATTATCATCATACTTTTCAAAA
The DNA here is from genome assembly GCF_000183805.2 of Loa loa. Taxonomy (NCBI): domain Eukaryota; kingdom Metazoa; phylum Nematoda; class Chromadorea; order Rhabditida; family Onchocercidae; genus Loa; species Loa loa. Next base: position 24,618 of record NW_018108571.1, read on the forward strand.
GTTACATTCAATTTCAAATTTAAAAATTGATCAATTAATCAATTATTCAGCTTTTCCGTTAATAAGTTCTATGTAATTAAGATGAAACTGGCCGAAAATAATTAGTTATAATTTTTAATATCACAAAAAGTTTAAATGTAAAAAAATCTAACATATATTGAATCTATTCTCACATTTATTATTGTATAAAAATCAATATACAAATAGAAATGCATACCTGAAAAATTCTCGAGGAAATCATTAAGTAAACATGTTAAATGGCTATAATTACACTAAATAACATGCTATAATTTATAAAATGGTCCTAATCTGTTATCTAATTAATGCATCGTTAATTACATGTATGTGAAAGTTAAAAGATTGTTAAAATTTAACATTTATCATCTATTTGATTATAAACAACAATTCATCTGTAACATATATTATTGATAAAAAAGAAGTACTGATAAATCGTAATGAGAAAAATAAACAAATTAAAAATGATTTATTATTATTATCATATCATAAATAATAATTTTAGTAACAAGGTGGTTATACTCAAAAAAAAAAAAAGAAGAAAAAAATGATAGCTATATTTGCAATATGTAAAATATTGTCATTTTTGGTGACAACATTAGCTACTTTTAACAATGCTCAATTTGCTTGCAATGAAAAAAAAAAATAGTATTCCAATCTTGTATGTATACATAATTGAAGCATAAAATCGATTTCTTTCTGATAAATTTTGTTTATAAATTGAAAAATTTTCGTTTTCATTTTTTAAATTCATTTTTATAGCAAAAAGAAAGAGAAAAAAGAGAATGTTCTCTTTTTTTTAAAAAAAAAGAAAAAAGCTAAGTGAAAAAGATGCATGGGTTAAAAGATTCCATTCAATAAATTTAACGAATAAAATTTAAATTCATAAAATTTCTTATAATTAAATTTTACGCAATAACGGAATAGATAAGCATTAAAATAAATTTGAATAATTTGTGTTAATAAATAAGCGACACATTTCAACATATTAATTCAAGTAATTTGTACCGTTTTTTTTCGTAGTTTGTTTTAACTACAAAAAACCGGAAATGAAATGACACTTTGATTTGAAAGCAAATTTTGTTGTTCGCATAGAATTACATCTGTTTATGATAAAGTTGATAGAAATGAGTTGACAGAAACATGACAAAATTTTAGCAAAAACTTCAAGCAAATATAACATTAAAAAAATGCCAAACATTAGAGGATAAAAATGGTTCAAAAAATTGAAATTAACATATTTTACCAAAAATTGTTGCGATAATAATATTTCATCAAAAATTATTGCGATGATAATGATGATGATAATGATGTGACACATGATATATCACTATCAGAAGGTCAATGTAGGGTTATTATGTTTATTTTTGATGCGCAATTGTGCTATACAATTAATGATTATTGCATTTATTAATTGAAAAATATGGCTAATTCTAAAATGATATTAAATTTTGTTTTGAACTTAAAAGAACAACGAAATATAAGGTGTCATATTTGAGTAATTAAAGTTTTTTTTTTCTTTTTTAGGAAAATGGAAGCGTTATGCAGGAATGACAATTAAATTAAATTAATTTATTAATTTAGAAAAAAAACATAATAAAAGGATGGGAAATTTTTGCAAACTTTTTCCATTATTATAATCAAACAGTAAACAGTTTATTTCAGTATAATTGATTGTTATAAAGTATTTGAATACTTCAGTCATAATAATTAAGTATTTTAGTGTCCAACTATCTATTTAAGTTTTTTTTTCCTTTTTTTTTGTATTCTAGAAATATTTGTAAAAGTTAGTTAAACAATTATTTGGTAATTCAAAAAAAAAGTATGAATATGTTGAAAAATCAAAAATCAAAAACACAATTATCATTTTAACTCAAAAAAAAAAACAAAAAGTTTTATAATTTTTCAGTGAAATTAGTAGAATTATGACAAGTGATTTAATGAAAATAATTTATAGCTATTATGGGAATTTTTGAAAATTCCCATACATCATATTATGGGAAGTATACTTCCATACTTAAATTCCCCATACTTGCCGTAATATTGAGGCATGGGAATTTGGGTATGGAAGTATGGGAATTTTTTTTTCTCCATTCCTTTCTCCTAATTTTAATTTAAATAACCGAAATGTTATTTAAATTTCAATTCAATAATTCGATAATTCTGGGAAAAAGATTAAAAATTAAGGACAAAATTATCATTTTAATTTAAAAAAAAGGAAATTATTGTGAAAAAATATTTCAAATTTTCAGATTTTTTTTTTCATTCTAGAAATGATTGCAAAAAAATGAATCAATCAATAATATATCTTGATATTGCATTATTTAGTAAGTCAAATTTAAAAAAAAAAAGTATAAATATATCGATTTATCATTGCTCGATTGTACCAATTAGCAAAATAATTCAAATTCCAATTATTTTTTTAAAAAAAAAAATTCATTTAAAATCTTTTAAAGTAATCATTTTGTTTTACATCATTACAGAGTTCAAATTTACCAAATTCTTTTAACGATTCCAATTTATTTCAATCGACCCTTTTTTTTTTTTTTAATATCCTGCTATTCCGGTTATTTTGTTCGGAAAATGAATCATAATCAAAATTTTTGTAATGGATAATTAATTATCCTCTTACTTAATTACATGTTTGTTAATTGCATTTCATATATCAACATTTAGTTTGATCAAAATTAAATCAAACATATTTAAAATTATTCGAAGAATTTCTCAGTTAAAAAAACCAAAATTAATTTAACAAAAAAATATATAGATATTTGAAACAGTCATATATTTAAATGTGAAAAGAATAAGACCAGTAATAGTGAAAGTCGATCATTACACGTACGTCTAATTATACGTACGTATAATCAAAAATCTGCACACGTAAGTGATGAATTCAAATTTGCTTTAATTTGACAATTGCACATTCATTAGCGTTTATTGATTTAATTATTTTACTGATATGAAGCAACAACTAATCACTTCCCAAAATTTCCTTTTTTAAGAATTCATGATAATGATAACAACAGTGATATCGTCCGTTGTCATAAAATGTCTCCAAAATTCATTTTTTTTTTTTGTTAACCATTCATGAATTTTGCATAATTACTAAATTAGAGGTCATAGTGATTGGAAAAATTTATCTTTTCATGAATTTTGCATAATTGATAAGTTAAAGGTCATGTGGACAAAAATATGTCATAGGTCATTAGCAAATTAGTAGCATATTTTTGAATCATATAAAACATAACATATGTAATTATTAAATGAAAAATATTTTAAAAATTTCATTTTTTTTTTGTTTACATTTTCAAGAACTTAACCGGTTTACAAAAAAAGATGAAAATGTGTTAAAATTAGCGCAGAAAATTGGTAATGGATTAGTGAATTATTGCTAATTTTTAATTGATACAGTATGCTCAATTGATACAGTATGCTAAAAAATGAACCGGAAAAGAATGAACAATGTTACAGGAGAAAATAACTCATTGATTTATCAAGTAATAATAGAAATGATAATAGCTATTATTTGAAATCATCTATTTCCAAATTTAAAATTTAAAAAAAACAATATTGCAATGAAGCAATCCAAAAAAAAGGCAATTGATACGGTACTTTTCACTAATTACTAAGTATTACGGTAGCAAAAAAAATATTGATAACAAAATGATTGCTGCATAGCGAATTACGATCATATAAATAATGTTTGAAGAATTAAGGATAGGTAAGTGTTACTATTTCTTAGGACACGTAAGTATATTGACATGAAGGTTTAATTTGAATTGACCATTTCTTCCTTGATATATTATTCATCCAATCAAGTAAAGCTCGAGTATTTTGAGTAGTTAAGTTAGATGAAAAAAAAAAAGAAAAGGAAGATGACAAAGTTCAAAGATTAAAAAATATTCAAAATACAGCTCTCCTCCCTCATTAATTATTATTACATACATCTGAACATGATATTAATTAACAATTTGAAAAAATTTTGTAACTTTCTTGCACTACAAAATACAAATATTTCAAATAAATATTTGAACAAAAGTTCACCTGTCACAGGTGCTAATTGAATTTGTATTTTGTTAATTTTAATGCTTAATTATTAGCTTTTTTTTTGTATAGAAAAAAAATTGTGACGTAATAATATTATCCATTTTTTTAATTTATATTTCTTTAAACATTACAATTAGTGCATTAATTATTTCTTAAATACTTTTTCACACATATCTTACAGTATGCTTAGGAACTATGCAAGACTATTAAGCATTTTTAATACATACAATTCAATTTGGATTGAATTTTAATATTTAAAGTTTAGTTTAAATCGGATGAAAATGAAAATAGACGAGAAGTTATTGAATTATAATTCGAAGGTTGAAAAAAAAAGAAAAAAGTCAAGCAAGTTTAACAATCAATAAGAAATTATAGTCATTGCAAAGATAATCTTAGTTGGAGATTTTGAAAGCTACAGTAAATGAAAGATAGCTAATGTTTAAGTAAAGTATTTTCGGAAATGCAAAATTATCATTCTTCTTCTTCATATATCATTATTTCTATCGTATCTATTACTGTATCAATTCTATTTCTGTTCATATTAGGTAAT
>NW_018108571.1:29385-33138 GCF_000183805.2 Loa loa
AGAGAAGTTATTGAATTATAATTCGAAGGTTGAAAAAAGTAACAAGCAAGTTTAATAATCAATAAGAAATTATAATCATTGCAAAGATAATCTTAGTTGGAAATTTTGAAAGCTACAGTAAATGAAAGATAGCTAATGTTTAAGCTTCTTCATATATCATATTTCTATCGTATCATTACTGTATCAATTCATTCTGTCATATTAGGTAATCAGATATTTGTCGCATTAAATGAAAGATATCTAATGTTAACAAAAATATTTTCGGAAATGCAAAATTATCATTCTTCTTCTTCATATATCGTATTTCTATCGTATCATTACTGTATCGATCATTATTCATTTTGTCATGCTAGACAATCAAATGTTTGGTTGAAATTCTTTTTTTTCTTTTTTCACAATTTAATCACCAGTATACAAGTATATCTTTTTGAGATGTACTGTAGTACAGTAATAAAAGATTGTATTCAAAGAAAGAAAGAAAAAACTGGATTTCATTATAAAGCACTTTATTAATTGAAGTTTCATTACGGGAGTGTTAGGCATTATTGTTAATTGTTAGAAATATAATAACGAAATAAACATGCATGCATGCATTGGTGCATTGCATGCATTAGTATACATGTGAGTGCAACATGCACGCATACATTAGTGCGTTTAGTAATAAATTTATTCTATTCAATTTTAACAAATATTTCACGTAATGAAAGTTATTTAATCTCAAAACTTGAAAGCTAAAAAAAAATCAAGCAAAGTTCAAAGGTTGAAATTATTCAATTTTAATCCAAATGTTAAAAAAGATCAGGTAAGTTCAAAGGTTAAATTTCTCATTTGATCTTAGATTTAAAAGTAAAAAATCGAGCAAGTTCAAAGATTGTTATTCGATCCTAATTCGAAGATCAAAAAAAAAATCAAATATATTTAATGATTAAAAAGAAAAAAATAAGAATTTATACGGATAAAAAGAAAAGCAAATAAATAATTTCAAATTACATGATTAATATTACACAGAAATGAACTGATTAATTGGAATTGATAATTGATAATCATTTATGAAACTGAAATAATAAATGATATTCGTGCAATTTGAAAATGAAAGAATTTTCATTTTCGATCATTTATGATTTTTTTTTTTGATTTAACGTTTTATTTTAATATTTTATTTAAATTCATTTTTAATTTGTCGTAATTTGGTAGAAATTCTTTCTTTCTTTTTTTTTTGATTTTTTACAAAATTATTTAATAACTTTAATAAAGTATAATTAATTTTTAATTAACTTAGTATTTACAGGAAAAATTCTTCGCAGGACAATTATTGATTTACTTACTGAAATTATTTAGTAAATAATAATAGATGGAAAAAAAAATTCTCCCAATGACTTTTTTTGATAATTAATATTTTTCCATTTCGAACCATTACAGTAATTGCTTTCTAATTAATAAATTGGCATTTATTTAATGAAATTTCAACCTTTCCACGAAGAATGCATCCAATCGCAATTTCTGGAAATGTTATTTAAAATGTAATTTCTTGTCTGACATTTGTGATTGTAGTCATTCATCGATTTATTGATGAAAATTTTTGAATTTTTTAAAATTGACAATTTTTTTTAAAAAAAATAAATTACTATTCATGTTGTTTATTTATTGATTTTTTGTTTACTTTTCCTATGCTACTATTAACGTAAATTTAATTTACGAAACATTTACAGATTTTAAATTGATAAAATCTGAATAAATGATTATATTAATGTGTAAATGAAATGTTTAATAATCAAAATTACTCTTTGTTTCCATCCAAAAGATATAATCTGATACTGGTTATCTTAATCAGTTAATCATAATTTCATGACCTGATATCAATGATTGGTTAAAAATTATTAGTTTGTTTAGCTTGGACATTACACATTCATAGCATATACAATGACACAGACCTAACCATTATAACTTTTATTCCATCCATTATCAGTCTTACACTATCCATCTTACACTATCCATTATCAGTCTTGCTCTATCCATTATCACTCTTACCCTACCCTTTATCAGCCTTATTTTATTTATTATTATTACTCTCACTCCATCCACTATCAACCTTACTCTATATCCATTATCATTCTTACTTCACCAATTATCAGCCTTACTCAATTCATTATCATCCTTACTGCATCAAATATCAGCCCTACTCCATTTTATTATCATTCTTTTTCCATCCCTCATCAGAATTATTCTATCTATTGTCACCCTTATTCCATCCATTATCAGTCTTACTCTATCCACAATTACTCTTACTCCATTTATTATCAGTCTACTCTACAATATACTGTAATTATATTCTGTTTTAGTTATTCATTAATTGTCATATTGACATAAATTGTGAGATATTTCAATAAAACAGCAATTTTATTTGCAATTTATTGCTTCAAAAATAAACAAAATAAAAAAAAGAGATGAGAAATGAAGTGATAAATTTTGCATAATGTCATCATCAATTTCATTCCATAGTTTACATAGGACAATTGCATTATTAATAATGTCACAAAGATATATCACCGAATTATTTGTAAGTGATAAACGTAAACGTATTTTGGATGATTTTGCTGAACGGACATCAGCGCATGGTTGCATTTTAGCTAGTAAATCACAAAATGCATTCATGCGATTTTTTTGGATTATTGCTATACTATTAGCATGGTTAGTTAATTAGTTAATTATTAATTATTTTTGAAATGGAAAAATTTATTTAGAAAATAAAAAGTAAAATTTTACATAAAATTATTAACAATTACATAATTTACCATATAATGAATGATAAAATTTTGCATCAAATTATTTTTAGGATTATTTGTACTTATCAAATTTGGATATCTATTGATAAGTATTATCAATATCAAACGGTTGTATCTATTCAAATACGTCATATGACAAATATTATCTTCCCTGCTGTAACTATATGTAATTTAAATCCAATTCGTGCAAGTTGGTTGAAAAAAGTTTTTCCGGAAACATTTATTCGTGAAAATAGGAAAATTGATGATGTAAGTTTTTTTTTTTTTTTCAAAAAGATACAATAAACAATAACAGTAAAACAATGAACATTATGAAATATTGATACAATAAAGAAAATATTCTTGTATATGGATCATCTCACTTCTTGTAAGTATTACAAGAACATAGAAATTACGGTTGATTTGCAAATACAATAAGATAATTTATCAAATACAATAAGATAACTTATTCTCAAAAACTGCACAAATATGGTAATTCATCAAATACAATAAGATAACTTATTCTCAAAAACTGTACAATAAGATAATTTATCAAATACAATAAGATAACTTATTCTTAAAAACTATACAATAAGATAATTTATCAAATATAACAAAGATAATTTATCAATGTAAATGAGATAACTTATCAAAACATTCAAATTTAGTTTCATAAATTTACGGAACAACAATGGAAGGATTATGAAGAACGGCATCGTTTGGCGGAACATATCACACCTGAAATGCGTATTATTCACAAACATCTTCGTTTAATTTTCGAGAAAAATGTTGGTTTTTTAGAAATTTTGAAATGAAAATTTAAAAAAAACTTCCCAAAATTTTAATTTTAGTTAAATTTAGTTTTCTTTTTCTTGAAAATTTTGAAATTTCGATCTTTTTTCTTTTTATTCCCAATTTTAATATAGTAATAATCAACGCTATAAATAAAATTAGGTATGAATTTTCTTTTCTTTTTTCCTTATTTACTTCA
>NW_018108571.1:33419-39777 GCF_000183805.2 Loa loa
CGATCTTTTTTTTTCTTTTTATTCCCAATTTTAATATAGTAATAATCAACGCTATAAATAAAATTAGGTATGAATTTTTCTTTTTCTTTTTTTTTTCCTTATTTACTTCAGATAAATTTATCAATTGCCGGACATGATATTAATCATATGCTAATTGATTGCACATATCAATCAGCTAAATGTAGTGCAAAAATTTCACCAGGTAATATGATAATATATCACTATGTGATTATTGATAACTAATACGATCTGATCATTGATAATTAATGCAATCTAACTTATAATATTTTCACGTACTTTACGTATGAAATTTTAAAATTACGTGACAAACTATTCAGCATAATTATATATTGAAGCTATTAGTAGTTATAAGTAAATTAATTGCACGAAGAAAAAAATTTATTTCAAAGAAAAAAAAACAATGATATGATTATTTCAGATTTAATTTGATTAGAAACAATGAAATGATAATTTTAAATTTAATTCAGTTGAAAAAATAAATGATATGATAATTTCAGATGGGAACATGGAGTATACGGTAATTGTTATACATTTATAGCAACAAATCAGCAGTATCATGGATTTGTAGGACCATTATATGGTTTATCATTAACACTATATGTTGCTGATAATGAATATCTTGCCAGACATTCACAGGGTTCCGGTTTCAAAGTACGATTTCATTTCTTATCTTATACGGAATCCGTTACACTATAATTATTATTTGGCTATCTTTTTTTTTTTTAAATTAACCATAACCGTGTATTGTTTTATTACTTTTGTAAATTTTATAAAAACGAAAAAAAAAACTTTCAGGTAGAAATACATCCTGCTGAATATATTCCATTTCCGGAAGATAAAGGTTTTACAATATCACCAGGTGTTATGACATCTGTTGGTGTATGTAATTAATAATTATTTTGAATAATTTTTTCATATTTTTTAATTTGCTTAAATTTATATGAGAAATAATTGAACAAACTTTGGGGGTTTAAATTTCATTAAAATTAAATTTAAAAAAATTTTAAATTATCAAAAAAATTTATTTTAAGATTAAACAAATGCGAGTTACACGAATGCCATTACCATATGATGGAACAGATTGTGGTGATTTTGGTGATAACATTGAAAATGATGGATTAAAATGGTTTGTGCAATATTTCATTTGGTAATTATATCAACAGAAAATTTAATTAATTAAAATTAATTCTAAAAATTTGCATATAGCAAAGTGTGCAAAAAAAAAAACTGAAAAATGTTAAAAATAAAATTTCAACAAAAATATTTTCAATAAAAATTTTGTTATAACAAAAAAAAAAAAAAATATTTGATGCTTAATTTTACTCAAAATTTTATATTTCAAATTTCTTTTCATCTAAATCATTAAATGATTTTCATGCCTAAAATAATGATCCATGTTAAGTATAATTAATTTTCCTACAAATTTCTCATCATTATTTGCAAATATCATCCAGCTAGCTAATTTCGATACTTATATTTTTCTTGAACAAATCATTTTTTAATTAAAAAAAAAAAAAATTAATTTAGTTTTAGGTATTATTATACGAATAATTGTATTTGATTAAGTAAATAATTTTGTTTCTTTCAGGATGAATGCATCGTTATATCATAAAAGATAAGTAATCTCAGTAATAATTCCATTAATTAAATTATCTAATTATGATAAACGAAAGAGAAAATCAATAAATATGAATATTACTAATTGATCGTTATTTATGTCCTCAATATATTCTCGAAAATAATCGCTTGCATATCAATGATTAATTCGATAAATTTAATTTCGAATATCCAGAAATATTTTTAAAACTACAACAATTCTAAGGGAATTAGCAGAATTTATAAATCTAAGAAAATTGCTATAATTTCAATTGATTGTTAATTAATTTTAATTAATTTATCCTTGTTTTAGATATCATGATGCATTAAAAGCAGTAGGAAATATTGGTATGATAAATTATACAACACAAGCCTGTATGAAATCTTGTTATCAGAAACGTTTAATTCAGGTTATTGTCGTAAAAAGAAATTTAAAAAGAAAAAAAAAATCGAATACTTTTTTTTTTGAATGAAAAATGAAATGATTTGCAGATAATATACACTAAACGATCTCGAAAATATAGTATAATTTGATTATCAATTGAGAATAAATTGTGATAAAGTGATAGTTATCATAAAAAATTATCATAATTATGAATGTAATTTCAAACAGGATTGTAATTGTGTGGATCCAAGTTTTGTCACTCGTGATGATATTCGCACATTCTACGCTACAGGTGATAGTCAACCAACTGCATGCGATGTTACACTACAAATGCAATTTGATTGTGTTAGAAGAGTTAATTTTCTTTTCCACTTTGTTTTTTGAAATTCATTTTAATTTTAATACAGTAGTGCAGTAATTGGATATTTAATTTCTGATATAATGCAAAATAAGTGCTAAAATATCACAGAAATGATTGCTTGCTAAATTATCTAACAATGATGGATGGAATTATATCGCCCATATTTATGATAGCAAATTTCCTTCATTTTATTTTAAAGTTAATATGTTATTTTGTAAAAAAATCCCGTTAGTTGTCTATCAAAATATGATACATTTTGATTATTAGTGAGGACAAATTGTAATAAAATAATCAAAAAGCAGAAAAAAAAAAACTGAAGTAGATGAAAATGATTAAATTCGAAATTTAAACAGTATAAAAAATTGGAATGAAATGTTAGAAATTTTCAAAGTTTTTAGTCAATGGAAAATTCGACTAAGAGTGGCTTCTGTGAGAAAGAATGTCCACAACCATGTCACGAACAGGGTTACATATCACGTGTAACCACATCATTATGGCCTCGTACAAGTTATTATAATCGTATCAAAGATCTCTGGGAACGACAATTTCCATCCATGGAAACAATACGTGAAGCACGTGAAGCTAGAACTAATTTAGCAAAACTTGAAGTATATTATGAAGTAAGCTTAAACTTCTGAACTAGTACATATTCGATGCAAAAATTTAGTCTGCAATCATTTCATGTCCATAAAGAATTGCATACTATCTATCCAAAATAGGATATTCTATGCCATCGAATTAGAATACGAAAACTGATCGAATATTCAAAACGGTTGTTATCTTTGATTAACAAGACAATAAAAACAACTGTTTAATTCGGAATACCTTCAGGAACTGAATTATGAATCAGTAGTCGAATCACCATCACAGGATGTTTGGGATCTTTTGTCAAATATTGGCGGTACCTTGGGTCTCTATGTCGGTATGTCTTTTCTGACAATTGGTGAATTTATCGAACTGTTCTTCAGATGTATCGCACTTCCACACAAAAGAATTTACAGTGTTTAAGTTCTTCTGCTGAACGATTGTAAAAATTTGCTTATTCAGCTAATAAATGAGGTAAAAATTCTGAATTTGTAACTGAACTTTGATTTTATTAGTACAATAGCATCAAAATAAGTAAAGAAAGTGGGTGAATTACAGTGCTTCACTAACTGTGAGTGTCTATTCTGACATGCCGCATTGTCTAGAGAGCTGTACATGGGATATCACGTGGTTCTGTTGGAAACAATTCTATCGCTAGCTCCTTTCCCTCATCGCCTAACAGAAAAATCCCCACTATCCCTTAAATCTCGAATCAAAATTTCGACAATGAGATTCCAAAATTTCGGACAAATAAGGAATTTCAGCACTTTAGTGTAGCAGCAAAAATGACAAATACAGTGAACTTCAAAACTTACGAACCTTATGAAAATTTCCAAAACTCGAAAAATTTTAACAAATTCATGTAAGTTAAATACAGACTATTCTTCGGTACAAAAGACAAAGAAGTCCACAGTTTAATCAAAACCACGCTTATTTCGACTCTTGTGATATCCACTCATTTGCTTTCGATATTCTTCGTACATATCTGGTTTTGAACCAACACCACGAAACTGATCCATAGTATCCCGAATTTCACCACCAGGTATCGGTTCCTCAATACCCTAAAAGGGTATTTTTTATACTTTCCCAACATACACAAAAAATATGGACGAATGAGAAAAAAAAAGCTTTCAAGATCTAATCACCTGTCTGTCGGCGCCTAAACCACCACCTTGCCAACCCATTTTTGCTAACAGCTGTGCACCTTTGTTCGTAGAACTTAATCGCGGTGGAGGTCCAGATGGTGGAATACTGGAAAATTTCATTAGTGAAACCACAAGCGATTATAAATCATAATAAATAATGTTGAGGAATAACCGGAATGAGGCATGGAACATGAACATAATAAGCTTCGACCAAGCTATTCAGTAAACCATGAACATCCTGATATTTTGATAAAATAATATAAAATGATGTTCTTACAATTTTGGAGTAGGACTTCGACTGCCAATTTGTTTCTGATTTCCAAATGAAGGCCGTGTATCGGGAGAAGTACTTCGTGAATCAGAACGCCTCCGTCGTCTCGATGAATCTGATCGAGATCTGCTACGACGATGCCTGGATCACATATATAATTGAAAAATTTTTAAAAACCTAATAAATTTTGAGAAGAGAAAAACAACGTTTATCATGACCACCTTGAATTCGAACGTGATAAAGATCGAGACCGAGATCGAGAGCTAACACTTCCACTCGACCTCGAATGACTACTTCTTGACCGTCTCCTTCTTGATCTATCACTTGAATAAGAACTCGATCGGCTGCTTGATGAATCAGATGAACTCGATCGATGATGGCTTCTAAAACATCCATTCATGTGTAAGAGGTATTCAAGTAGCATATGATCAAAAGTAGGGCAGAAGTGTATATGAAAAAAGACAATCTCTGAAAAATATGGAAAAAAAAACTGTCCATTTTAGTTCTATTTCATTATTCACTTATTCATTTTCAAAACAAAAAAGGATTCCAATTCTTGTTTATAGTAGAATCAAACAATATATTTTGCAAATATTGCGATGAAAATACGATATGTCACATAGACTTAATTCTCATAGTTTTCTTATACTGCTTTTTTACGAAGCATTGTATAAATATAATGTATACTGCTATGACAAAATCATGAAAATCTCCACATCCAACTTATCCATAAAATTTTCATAAGCAGAAATAAGCACTAATCATATCAGTACCAACCTTGAAGAAGAACATCTATAATTTCGCTTCTCATCTTTTTCCTCATCGTTTTCCTCGATATAGACATTTTCAATCGCATCTTCTAACGTCTTCCCCTCTGCTTTCAATTCTTCCTCCACTTTTTTCTTTATTTCATTTTTCTTCGCATAATATTCGAATAAACCGTGACGTTCCCAACCATCTCTAAAAAAGCGGAAAAAAAAATGGCAAATAATTTAAATTCCCAAACGGTTAGTAGGAGCAACTGCTACACTTCACTAAATCAACAAATCTTCCTTTTTCTAATGCGTACGTCACATACGCAATTTTTATAATGCAGTAGTTGCAATCTACTTTTCGGGAATTACATACTATGTGCCAAATGTGTCATAGCTATTGGAATTTTTTCACATTTCATTCTAAAAGCTTCACTTAAAAATTATGCAAAACTGTAGGAATATTAGAAAAACTCACGTATCTCTTTGATTTTCCACGTTTTGCGGGGCATAAAAAGCATCCATGGCTCGTAATAAGCGCTCAGTTGGTGGAATTGGGGGTGGAAGACGTAATTTTGATACTACGACAGGCTTGTACTGGAAAAATCCATGAATTAGATAAAATACATCAAATAATCCAGCTCTATCCCACTAAAATTTTCTGCATGCTATATTTTTTTCTATTTTTCTATCCTTCATATTATAGAAATTATTTAACGCCAAAAGTTTGAAGCAATGCGAAAGGTAACAAAGATGGGAACTGAAAACGTCACCAGTACATCTTCCATTTCAATCAGTGGCATCATCATGCCCGCGGGTAACTCGTAATAGGGTACGCTTGGAATTAAAGCTGTATCATCAAACATCTGTAAGAAACGAATATGAGGCAGCTGAAGTGATAATTTTGACCGATAAAAATGAAAGAAACTTTACAATATCAACAAAATAACTCAACATTCTACATTACATCGAATAAGAATCTGGGGAACACCAAAGGCGTGAAACTGAGATAACAGCATCTTAAATAATCTATGAAATCTATCACAACTTACATTCTGCGGTGGAGGCCCAAAAACGGGAGCTTGCGAAGGAACACGAAATGGAGGACGAGCTGTTTGGACTTCACTCTCATTTTTACGATTTTTATTCTGTAAACCAGTGTTGAATTCGTCGTCATCGTAAATAACATATGATGGATCATCTTCATCAGGCCGGGCATGATATATATCTGAAAGTTATGAT
>NW_018108571.1:40418-52326 GCF_000183805.2 Loa loa
GGGTAACTCGTAATAGGGTACGCTTGGAATTAAAGCTGTATCATCAAACATCTGTAAGAAACGAATATGAGGCAGCTGAAGTGATAATTTTGACCGATAAAAATGAAAGAAACTTTACAATATCAACAAAATAACTCAACATTCCACATTACATCGAATAAGAATCTGGGGAACACCAAAGGCGTGAAACTGAGATAACAGCATCTTAAATAATCTATGAAATCGATCACAACTTACATTCTGCGGTGGAGGCCCAAAAACGGGAGCTTGCGAAGGAACACGAAATGGAGGACGAGCTGTTTGGACTTCACTTTCATTTTTACGATTTTTATTCTGTAAACCAGTGTTGAATTCGTCGTCATCGTAAATAACATATGATGGATCATCTTCATCAGGCCGGGCATGATATATATCTGAAAGTTATGATATATATCTGAAAGATCCTCGAAAATGCATTGGATATCAACACAAGTTGGTGAAATGTAATGTATGCCTATATTCTTTCCAAGCTTATTTGATTTCACAACAGGTTAATAAAAAGAAAATGACAGTTCCAATCAACAAACGATTTATATTTTATATTACTCTTAGATAACCATTTAGAGTGTTTGATGTTTCTAGAATTATTTCTTTGTATGTTTTGACACTACTAGGCGTGGACATAACGCGTGAAGTCCTTGGATTATGTGAAAATTATGAGCAGTAAAAAAAGAATGACAAAAGCGATTTTGGTCATTTTCAAAATTACCTTTGGGTGATGGAACATTTGTATGTGGTAGTGGAGCAGTGAAAAAGCGACCGTAATCATTTTCTGGCGGTATATTGGTGAAATTATTTTGCGCTGGCGGTGGTCCTGCAATCTTCTGGTCAAAACGTGACCTTCGTTCGCGACGATTCAACGGTGATGGTCCTTCAGGTATTATTGCTGGTGGTGCTGGTGGCATTGTAGGTCCTGATGCGGGTGGAGGCATGCCTGGAAAAATTTGTTTCATACAACAGATTGTCAAGGAATTAGTTCCATAATTTTTTATAATATTTATAAAGGTAACTGCGTACACAATCACAAAGGACTACATTAGTAATTTGCTGTGCAGTTTGCCTAAAAGATTTATACCACAGGAATTTAGAGCTCCTGTAAAGACTGAATAGTATCCAATCCTAAATCAACGTGACAGTGAATCATTCGAACAAAATTAAATTACAAGTGATTAATTTAACAAATTTATGTACCGTATTAAATCAGCCAAATTTAATAGTTCAAGCTTTACTTTGTTTTATCCTTTCGGCTTCAATTTGTTGTTGAAGCAGAGCAATCTGCGTCCTACAATGCAATGCAAATTCCTGGTGCTGCTGCTCATAACCTTTATAAGTTGCCAGTAATTGTGCATGGATTTCCGCCGCTTTCTTTGCATATTCTGCTTGTTGCGCATTTTTCCAGTTTTGATATAATAGCAGTGGATTTCGTAATTGCTGAAAATTATATCAAATAATTCATCATTTTTTTAAAATGCATTCTATAATGCATGACAAATATTTTATAGAATGTTATCGTGCTACATAATGTCAACCTCATCTCATTCAGAGATGCGACTGCAATGTTACTTCATTGTTTTACTAATACAATAAATACTAGGTTAATTCAATTATTACTAGTCTACTCTAATCAATTGATATATATGAAAAGAGATCGAAGTTCCAAGTAACCATCAAATACAAAACATACTTTATAACAACCATCGTCAAAATATTTGTGACCTTCCCAAACACCAATCAATTTCTCTAATTTTTCATTCACGATGGCTTCCTTAACACCCTGAGCTGTGAAAGCGTAGAGTTGCGGTACATACCGCGAAAGCATTTGTCGGATTGCGTCCAACTTTTTTCGCTGACTAAATTATGATAACTGGACTTTCAATAAATAGCAGTGCAAACTATGCAACTTCTAAATGATGAAAGTAATAATTTAACAAGTCTAGATCAGCAGATTGATCAAAGTGATTGTTTTGATGATTTTCATGCCTTTCAAAAGAACAGCAATTTTATTACGATCAGGAATAGCTTGGTGATCTAACAGTTTAAACTTTTCGAGGATACAATGGCTTTAACAAGCGTGCAATTTCCAGAAGTAATGGAATACTGAATAAACGGATAATCTTCGAATTTTACAAAGTGCAAAGCATCTGAATATCGGACTCTTTAAAATAATGGAGTTTCAAATAAAGTTTTAAAACAAGATATATGAATAATTCTCACCAATGATGAGCCCAATCGTTTATTAAATATAAAATATGAAGTTTGAATTGTTCAGTAGCACGTGGCTCCTTCACTCGATATAGTAGATACATCAGTATAGCTTCACGCAAGCGATCAGTTGTACATTTTTCGAATATCCATTTCTTGCTGTTCTAGAAAAATCAACGAAATAATAAAGGTGACATAATTTTGAAGTCCGAATATCTCGAAGAATTTCGAAAATAATGAAAGAAAAAACTGTCTTGACAAATAAAAACTAAGAAAGCATAAATTAAATGGAAACTCACTGAAATAACATCTTTACTACAATGACCACTAAGCTGATCGAGCATTTTTGAAAGGGGTTCAACATCCAACGAAACCTGCTCACATATGGATGTTATTTTGTCTGCTTCAGCCTTCTCGATTGCTATAGCAAGTTGGGCCTAAAAACACACAAGGAATAATTTTCAACAAAACTTCAGAAAGAAGAATTACCAAGATATAAATCCAAATAAAAACTATCGACAACAATTTGATTAATGCTTTAATTCGAAGAAGGAAATACAGTCGTGCATGTCCGCATATATATGGCATTGAATGGTAAAATAATGTCTGACTTTCGTATTGCAACAATTCTAACATTAAAATCATCGTCAGAAGCAACAATCAACACCTCTTTTTGCAATTCGATGGACTCAAATTGGGCCCTTAAGTTCGCCTCACTATCAGCAATTTGCTGGTTGAAAGTTGCAATTTGAGCCAAGGCTGCATTGGCGTCAAATTGTGGCACTTGTATGGCTGGTGGGGGAGCTAAAGTCGCAGGCGAATTTCCATCATTTACTGAAACCATAAAACAAGACTGTTTAATAGAAGCACTCATAAAACTACAAAAGAAAAAAACACTGCTTGCAAATTATTTACCGAAATGTAAAGCATTATAGACATTACCAGGCAGACGTTAAATCTCAGAAGGGATACATATAATGTTCCAAAGCACAGATTCATAACATTTTAAATATACAAAGAATGAATCTATTAACTGAATTACAGTTCAGGTCACTATACGTGATGGGCCCAAATGAAGGATAATTACTTCTGTATTTAGGCCCTTTACTATAACTTTTGCCTTTGAATTTTGCAACATGCAGCAACAAATAGCAAGGGCATATAACGTGGAAATTTTTGGAGGTTAATTATGACAGTCGTAGCTCCAGTATCTATGTGAACCGAAATTATCAAAGATATAATCACAAAAGATTTCGTTAAATTCATTTGATCGCTTATGTTTAGCTAAAATATTTGATGCGAAGATTAAAAATTATTGAAAAATTTCTTACACTTCTGAATTTCTTGCATTACTCGAAAACGATAGTAATCCGCAAATTCGCCACCATACAAAAAAGTAAAACGTGGATCGCCATACTGTTTGGCTCTCGTACGTTCCTCAAATTCCATTCCATTTTTCGCTACGAATTCTGCCAAACGATCAATGACATTTCGAGAATCTTCGTCTTCTGCAGTAATGGTGAGGAAGATAAAGAGCAAGGATTAAGATAACATTTTTTCAAAATTGAAAATCCTGCCTTTAAACTTAAATTCATGCATATTTTTGTCAAAGTTGTGGTAGCAATTTTTCCTTGTCCAATGATCAGAAAAAAGAGAAACGAAAGAGAGATAATAAATATCGGGATGTTTTACCTGGTGCTCGTGGTATTGATGTTGGACCTAATGATCCTGGACCTAGTGATGTTGGACCAAGCATAATTCATAGAAGCTGATTGTGTCCTCTTTAGGATAGTAATGAAACCTGCAAATATATCCGATTTCCTAATGGAAAGCAATCCAGCGGGAAACACTTCTTATCTCCCCCTGCCACCACGACAAAAACCAAATCTGAATTAACGATATGCCCGGACCACTAAATCTTAAACCATCGTGGCCGGCCCGGGTTTTCTAGGAAAATCCTGAGATTGGGAGGGTTGGGTCAACTGATAGGTGGTACGGGTCGATAGTGGTTAGCTAGTTGTGGGGAGCTGAGATTTGGGATGTCGCGGGGAAATCTAAAACAAAATGGGTACAGATTTATAACATAACGGTAGTCTATAATGATTTGATCGAAATTAAGGCGCAGTAACTTGTTTTCATTTCGCTGTATCAGTACCTTGAAATTATGGCAAAAACAACGATCGCTCCACCGACGGTACCTAAGAAAACTCCATCACTTACCTTTAAGGTACGTTATTTTCTATGGTTACTGTTGTTATAATTTCAGACCCGTTTAAATATTTATTGTTGTTGGGAAAGAGTGTACAGATGAGGTAAGAGATGAAATATATGCCATTCAGAATGCGTTTGATTGGAAAGTATTGCAGTAAATTAATGAGTAAGAGAGGAAGACAAGATGGAGGGATGAATTAACTTTTAATTAAGACGGTAATTGTTCAGTAATTATTCGACACGGAAAATATTTCAAGTGTTTGCACGGAATGATAACAATGAAGCGATCATGTCAAATATGGTAGAGTTAATCAGGTGGAAGATTTATGATCACGCAGTTGTGATCGGTTACGTTCAAGATTTACGTCAAACTAATCCCGTTCCCTATTTTACCAACTGCAGACTTTAATGCACCATGATTGTAGGACAAGGATAAGCCGGATAGTGTGCGAAGCAGTAATATCATTGCAGCAAAGGCTGTTGCTGATGCAATTAGAACAAGTCTGGGACCTAAAGGTTATTTCACTATTTCAAATTCAGTTACGATATGTTAGTTTTTTAACTGAACTACTTTTGGTTATCAGTCTTAACTTTGTTAAAAAAATTAGGTGATCAATGAGGATTGATGGCTTTATACGAATGCATATTTATTTCATGTTAGGGATGGATAAGATGATTGAAACGGGGAAAGGTGAAGTAACAATCACAAACGACGGTGCAACGATTTTGAAACAAATGAGTGTTATACATCCTGCGGCTAAAATGGTGAGATTTTACGACTTTTACTTTTTTTGCGACCTTCTACTTTTATTTATTCTGTACCTTCATCATCTCCCATCTCTTGAAATTTTTGCTAATATTTTACCAAATAGCATTTATTAATTGATGCCGTATTGACGGGTACATTACTATAAGGCTTAATTTGAAAAATACCGTTTTATATACCGGCCAAATCCAAATACTTTGATCCATCGAAACTTTTAAATCATTCCGATTGAAGTAGATCATAAAATTGAGAGTTATATTAATCGAATTGCTATTCTGAGACTATTCGATGGGACTTCATAAGGTCATGACTCTCATTTGGTTATGACATCCTATCAATCGGAGTTGTAATATAAAGTAAGAGTAATTTCAGGACATATGTTCCGGTTACTTCTTAATTAATATTGTTGCTATTAATTGAGCATACTATTGTGGAAAACTGATGAAAAATCCAAATCCAAATATCAAAGTATTCTCTTCTTTTAGCTTGTCGAACTATCGAAAGCACAGGATATCGAAGCTGGAGATGGAACGACAACGGTAGTTGTCATTGCCGGCGCGCTGCTTGATGGTGCAGATAAATTGTTAAACAAAGGTAATTCAATTGTATTGGTAATTCTGAACAAAAAGACATTAAAAGCAAAAAGCTTATAGAGTTGGTGGATCACGAAACCCTTCATTCTATTCCTACTCATATTTGAAATGCTGTTAAAAATATATGTTTGAAATGTATTGATCTGTGAAAGGGATTACTTTAGGAATTCATCCGACGACAATTTCGGAGAGTTTCCAACGTGCTTCAGTTCAGGCTGAAAAGATCCTGGAATCAATGGCTTCACCAGTCGATCTCGATAACGATGACCAACTTGCAAAAATTGCTACAACTAGTTTGAATTCTAAAGTAATTATTTCTTATACTTATTAATTTCTGTCTATAGTCTTCGTAATTCGATAAAAAAAGATCTCCGGAAACTTAGTTTTCGAGTGTCCTGACCATGTCAGCTTGGTTTTATCGTTTTTCCAAGGAAATGTAGTGAAGCGCCGCTTTCATTCAGCTTCGTCGTACAAGAGAAGGTTACTCATATAATAATAGTTTGAGATCGAGCAAGTTCTTATCAAGAGACCTGGAAAGGTGATCTATTATTTCTTACTGCTTGTTCATACTTTTTATTAGTATTTGGTTTGTTATTTTCTAAAAAAAAATTATTTTTTAGGTTGTATCCCAACACTCATGGTTGCTTGCGCCGATGGCAGTGAATGCTGTGAAAAAAGTAACTCATTATTTAGTTGGATGATATTTGTTAGAATTATATGATTTTCTTTTTTTTTTTAGAGATTAATCGTTGATTCGTGCCTTTATTCATGTGTAAAATTTTGCTATTTTAGATTATCAATACGGATGATAATAACGTTGATTTACGGATGATTAAAATCGTGAAGAAAGTGGGCGAAACTGTTGAAGAGTCTCGTTTAGTAGATGGAGCACTTATTGATCAGCGTTCCATGGGACGTGGTGGTCCAACTCGTGTTGAGAAAGCCCAAATTGGACTAATTCAGTTTCAGCTGAGTCCTCCTAAAACTGACGTATGCTCTTTTCCACCTCCATTCTGCAACTTATTGCTATCTCTATCTTACTGTTTGCTCTCTAATTTGTTAATTTGCATTAGATTATTTCGGAATTTTCGTTGGCGTTTTTTCTATGATTATTTTAGATGGAAAATCAAGTGATCTTGTCCGATTACACTCAAATGGATCGGGCTTTAAAGGAAGAGCGAACATACTTGCTTGACTTGTGCAAGCAAATCAAAAAGGCGGGATGTAATGTTTTGCTAATACAGAAAAGCATTCTCAGGTATTATAAACTTGTTTCTTATGTGAAATAGAGTTTCGATAACTAGAAAAGCATGATATGGAGACTAGGTGGTGATCGATGTCAGGAAAATTGATAGTTGGAAAGCTATCTTGTCCTCTTTTTCTGGAGCGGAAAGTGATTTTTGCGATTTTTTTTTTGAATAATGTTTTTGTCCAGTCCTGCACTGATCCATGATTCTAATAGGAAGTTAAGTAATAAAAGGAGGAAGAACTTCCACTTTCATATTTAAATCGAACTTTAAATTCTTTGATTTATAGTATTTGTTAAAGTTCACTTTTACATTAAGTAGTACTTGTTGAAGAGATGCGGTAAATGAGATGTCTTTGCATTTTTTGGCGAAAATGAAGATAATGGTAGTGAAAGATATTGAAAGAGAAGATATTGAATTTTACTCTCGCATTCTTGGTTGTCGTCCCATTGCGTCAATCGACCATTTCGTACCCGAAGCATTAGGTTCCGCAGACCTTGTCGAACAGATCTCAACAGGAGGAGAAGAGAAAATTATTCAGGTAAACTATTTCCATATTTGGCCGTCCTTAATACGTCGATGTCCGATACTCACGTTTTTAGATATAACAACAGAGTGAAACTCTATTATATATCATATCAGCTGCACACCATTAGTACTTGGAGAATAAAATCTATGTATTTGAGACGAGTGAATTAAATAGTTTTTAGGTTACCGGCGTGCAAAATCCTGGCCAAGCAGTTTCGGTTTTGATTCGTGGTTCTAACAAATTAGTGTTGGAAGAAGCAGAACGATCAATTCATGACGCACTTTGTGTTATACGGTGTTTGGTAAAAAAGAGAGCTCTCCTTCCTGGTTTGTCAAAATATTTAAAATTCATTTTTCATCAATTCCCTTTTTTCCAAAAGAAAACTAACTTTTGTATCGTCCCAAAAAAAGTCTTTTGATTATAGTAGTCCATGTGCTAATAAGGATATTTGCAGTCCGTAACCTCTTTTTCCACTTTAACACACTAATCCATCTCATTGATTTACCCTAACTGTGCTTTAGGTGGTGGTGCACCTGAAATGGAGGTAGCAGTGCAGCTGCGCCAACTAGCACAGGAAAGATCGGGTGCTGAACAGTACTGCTGGAGAGTTCGTTCTATTAATTACGTTTTTTGCGAAATTTCATAATGCATAGTGAAATCTCCTTTATTATAATGGCAAATATATCAATAATTTGGATTTCTATAATGTTTTTAGGTATTTATAAAGCTTCACGTGAAGCATGTAATGTTTTTTTCCGATTTCTTTTCAGGCTTTTGCGGATGCCTTGGAACAGGTTCCATACACATTAGCCGAAAATGCTGGTTTGAATCCGATAGCGACGGTTACTGAGTTGCGCACACAGCACGCAAATGGCAAAAAGAATCATGGAGTAAATGTTCGCAAGGTTAGTTTATTTATATACTTTTTAGAATAACTGTTATTCCTTTCTTCGGTGATTTCTGCTATCTGTACGACAAGTGTTCTCAGGATTAAAATCTTTACTCATAGAACTCCCACAAACTAATTTTCTCAGAGAGGCTATCGCTTTTCAGGGTTATGTTACTGATATCAGAGAAGAAAATGTGTTACAACCGCTTCTGGTATCGTCTTCAGCAATCAAGCAGGCTGCTGAATGTGTTCGCTCTATTCTCAAAATTGATGACATCGTAAGTTTATTGTGTTGAGGAATGATTTTTGCGAAACATTTTCATAAATTTTTATAAAACATAAATCCATAATTTATACTGAGTTTTCGTTTACTGTTTAGCGGGGTTCTTTCCAGTTTTAGTTTCTTTTTTTTTCTTCCTGCTGTAGTAGATAAAAAAGTAAAGCATGGATAAAGATACCACAATAATTGCTTGTCACATCATTTAAATATTATCTTGCAAAACTATCTTCCCTATACTGCGCTACTGCAGGCATCTATCTGCACGTCTACAGTACGGTAGTACAAGAAAGATACCTTTGCATTGAAAACGTTTAAGTAGAGCTGTTCAAGTAGTTAACAAGGTTTGTGTTGCAGGTGATGGCTGTTCGCTAATAAGACTGCATCCGTATTCTTCATGTTCACTCAATATCAAATTGTTGTTTCAGTTTACTGTTTTCCGTTAGCAATCCTATGACTTAACTACTGTGGAGTAAACTGTCAAATACATTTCTGGAAAGTTAAAAAAACTCCGGAGTTTTTGAAACTTACCAAGTTTTATTACCTTTCTACAGTCATTCTGTCAAACACTTTGTTCTCTACTTCGCTACATTTTTGCTGAAATATGTTATTTAAAAAAATAAAACAAAGCAAAAGTTTAGTTGTCCCGCACGATATTCTTTCACAAATACATCCCGCAACAGATGCTTATAATTTTTCTCCTTCTTTGCTTTCACCAGAAGCTTCAGCTCCAAACTCTGCAGCGTTACAGCCATCTTCTCTTTTGAATAGTTTACTGAATGAATTGAACGAAAAGATGTAGGTTTGGCAATGAGAAATCTAAATGCCCCGGGATAACAGCTAAAAGATATATTGGAAATTAATACTGGTATTCAGTGTGTAATTTTCATAGGTTTTGAATGAAGCATTCGAGTGGAATAATATATAGGTATATTGACAAACTTCCTTAACAATTCAAAAGAAAAAAAAAATTCTGTGACGATGAGATTTTAGCATGTATACAATTCTGTATTATCATTACATGCGGAGAGAGATGTATGACAAAAAACTATTTTATTATAAGCCGGGAAAAAATTTTGAATTATGAAGATAAAAATGTGGATTTTAGCAGACGGTAAATACAACGTTTATGACAAAAGAAGAAAGAATACATTTCATCCAATTATCAAGAAATGAAATAAATTGTTAGAAAAAAAAAAACTCTTTCAAGATCATTGAATCTTTTCATTAATTTCTAAAAGTTTTTGAAAAGGAAAAAAAGTGAGTTAGTCACGGAAATTTAGGAAACTAAAACATTGAATATGTTATTTAATAAAAATGAAATTGAATAAATGTTTATTAAATTAAAATAAATTCAAATAAATTTACTTTAAAATTTGTCTTCTAAGTTGATATTTTATCAATTGATATATTTAAAATTATGAAGCTATTAATGCTCTAATTATAAATGTAAAATATGCTAAAATGCAAAACGCAAAAAAAAAAAAAAAGAAAAAATGGTTTAATAAATTTGTAACGTTTTAAAAATTTTAATTAAAATTTATGATAAATTTAATTTTATACAATAAAATTATCATAAAAATCATGAATATATAATAAAATTTTTCATTTATTTATCCTTGATATGCAACTTTATCAATATTATCCATTTCATGACATCGTTGTAAATATGCCTTGAAATTTCCACACATTTTTGGTTCTGCTGAATGTGTTTTTTCTGTAAAAATTAATAATTTTATCATTTTTTTTTCTTTTTTTTAAAATTCTAAAATGAATTATCAATGAAAAATTAATAATCAATTTTATCATTTTTTTTTAAAATTCTAAAATGAATTATCAATGATATAAAAACTTTTGTTACTCATTAATCATAGCAAAATGATATTTTTAAAATTTGTCATAATTTTTGGATGATAATATTTTTTATTTAAATAATTGAATATTAATGAAATGAATGTAATTGTTATTATGTAATCGAATTGAGAAGACTTCTCAAATCTTATATTAATATATTAAAATTATTTAATTTTATTTGATTTCTTTCTATATTTAATTTCTAAATTATTGCTTTGTTCATTGAGTTAAATTACTTATATTGCAGAGTAATGTTGAATTAATGATTTTTATATAATTATAATGATAATATATTACTGATACGGATGATAATATGATTGCTAACATGATAATATATTACTGATATAAATTTCAATTACTAAATCAGTCAATGAACACAATGATATTTTTGATGATTACAAATTTATTAGCAAATTGATAATTTTTAATAGATAAAATTGTAAATTAATTACCTAAAAATGCATTGCTAATATCGATCTTTGGTTTAATCATTTCGATTGTAGATTGTGTCGATAATTTTGCTGCGATTAATTCATTTTCTTCATCATTTTCTGTTAGCATAGAAAAAAAAGCAATGAAAATTAAAAATATCGAAAAAGAAAGATTGAATTTTTTTTTTTTTGAAAAAAAGGGTTTAATAATTTTAAAAAAAAATTATTTTAAAGTATTTATAATTCAAAATTCAAAACATTTTTAATTGATAATTTTAAAAAGATTTATGTACAATAAAAGTATTCGTCTTTCTATGCTTTCTTTTTTTATTTCAAAAAAAAAAAGAAGTTGAAACCAGATGATGTTTGTCCAGTAGTTCGTTGTTCTTCATAAACTTCCATCCAATGACTTTCTGTATCTTCATCAACACAATTCTGATAGAATTTTGTTGCATGAAGCATTTCGGTTGAACCAGCTTCAAAAATTTCAATTTGAAAATATATCATTTAATTAATTATCATATCAGTAATGTAATCTTTAATTATCAATTTATTGCTCTCATTTATATTCTGTTAATAATTTAAAAGAAAGGGTAAATTAAAATGATTAAAAGTAAGGATGATTTTAAAATGCTAAACTAAATTAAAATATTTATACTTTTTTTTTTCCTTTTTAACTAATTATTAATGTCATCTGTTAAATGTATTCTATTTTAATTTATATTCATCATTTGCAATTATCATTGAATGTTTAAATTATAAATTAAGCTATATAAATCTTTCGTGAATATTATCATATAAGTTAAAAAAATAATTTGATAATTTATTTTAAGTCCAAACATTTATTAGTATTTCTAGACTTAAAAATAA
>NW_018108571.1:53008-56337 GCF_000183805.2 Loa loa
AATTTCACATCTTCCTGGAAGCGCATATTTCACATCTTCCTGGAGCGCATATTTTGCATCTTCTTAGAGTGCATTTTTTTATGTGACAGCAAATAAAAGTAACAAAATGTTTGTGACATTATTATTTGCATGAAATTTAAATATTAACAAAAAAAAAGAGAAATTTCCCATATCATTTTAAATACAATGTGATAAAATAGCGCCTAATTGGACATTTGGGATGATAAAATCTTTCATGTTCAATTCCTTTTCTTTTTTATCTTATTCATTCCATTTCCATTTCAAATATATTCACATTTGTATTTATATTAATCAATATAATATAAATTAATTTCCATTTATTATCTTCTTCGAGCAGTATGAAATAATTTCCGGAAAAGATTGATTATATTTGAATAATAATGATATGAATGGAAAAAAAAATGAAAGCAAACGATCAGTACACTTTTCTTTTCTTTTTGTTCTCTTTATGAAATAGGATATAAAAAAAATGGAAAAAAATTAGATAAAAGATATGGAGATATAAATTTATCAATATGATATCAATAGCATATCATGTTATCGTCATGTAATGATAAGTTTTGGAATGATCGAGATTGGTGCATGATAAAGTTGCAGATTATAAAGATTGGTGCGTGATAAAGTTTTAGGTGTATGATAAAGTTGTAGGTTGATAAAAATTGGATAAAGTTATGGATTGATAAAGATTGGTGCATGATAAAGGTTGTAGATTGATAAACAGTGATGCATGATAAAGTTGCAGATTATAGAGATTGGTGCGTGATAAAGTTTTAGGTGTATGATAAAGTTGTAGATTGATAAAAATTGGATAAAGTTGTAGATTGATAAAGATTGATGCATGATAAAGTTTTAGGTTAAAAAAAAAAGATCAATAAATCATATTTTACTTACCTTGCCTTCGATTTGATTTGAAAGAGATTAACTTATTATTTTTCCCCCCTAATACTTTTCCATGCTTATCACAATAATAAAAAGTAGTATTTACAATAGATAAAGAAATTGGAAAAATTTGGTTGAAATAATTTCAAACAATTTTTACAACATTTTAAACAAGAATGATTTTAATGAATTACAAGATTTTCCATTTTAAATTAAATTAATTAAATTAAAATGAAAACATTCAATAGGTATGAGAGAGGAATAAAATTTGTGTAATAAATTAATTCCGATAAATTATTTTTATCACAAAGGATACAAATCATATCATCGAATTTCGATTTGGAAATAAAAATATGAATACAATTATTGCTCATTCTTAAAATGAAATAATCGAAACAACTCTCATATCATTATATGATAGGTATAATTGTAACAGTTGTAACACATAAATCTATCTGATAATAAATGAATGATAATTGAATCAATCAATCAATCATTCAATCAATTAATAAATCAATCAATCAATCAATCAACCAACCAATCTATCAATTAAGCAATTAATCAATTACTGAATAGTTTTATTTTAATAAAATATGACTAGTCTTTACCATACACTCCGATGTTGACATTGACATATCCTTTTGTTGTTGTTGTTGCTGTTGTTGTTGTTGTTGTTGTTGTTGTTGTTGTTGTTGTTGTTGTTCTTGTTCTTGTTGTTCTTGTTGTTCTTGTTGTTGTTCTTGTTCTTGTTCTTGTTCTTGTTCCTGTTGTTCATGTTCCTGTTGTTGTTGTTCTTGTTGTTCTTGTTCTTGTTGTTCATGTTCTTGATGTTGTTGTTGTTGTTGTTGTTCTTCTCCTTCTTCTACACATTTCTCACCTAAATGCATATTTGATAATAATTTATTTTATAATTATAACAAAATAAAGTCCTAAACAAATGTCCGAAAGTTCCACAATATGAAATTTAATTAATTCATATATTATTGATTGATAAATTAAAATACCAAAAATTATTCACCTAATTGTTTCGTAGATGGCGCATATGCGATTGATTTTTTGCGCTCAATGGATGAATATGAGCAACAACCCTCAAATAGTGGCATTTCTTCGATTGATTTATTTTATTGATTTCTATAATTTATGTATTTTATTGATTTTTGAAAAAAAAAAAAAAGAGGAAAAAGGAAAAAAAAGAAACACATACAGTATGTAGGAAACCATTTGTCATATTAAAAGAAAAAAAAAAACAAAACGATTATTTCAACGATTCAATGATATTCGATAAATTATATTAATTATTCTTGAATAGATAAAAGTTTAATGAATTATCATGGATAATTATGATTATGGTGATGATGATGATACTATGTGCAAGTGATAAAATAATGATAGATGATGATAATGATGATGATGATGATGATGACATTACATACAAGTAATAAAATAATGATGGACGATGATGATGATATTATATGCAAGTGATAAAATAATGATGGATGATGATGATGATATTATATGCAAATGATAAAATAATGATAGATGATGATGATAATGATGATGATGATGGTGATGATATTACATGCAAGTAATGAATAACGATTAAAAAAAAGAAGAGTGTCAGTTTTTAAAAATGAAAATTAAAGAAAAATTTATGTGGGAATACTTTCGCGGAATTGTCAGGAATTTAAAAAAGGAAACTTTTGCGGAATTGTCAGGAATTTAAAAGAGGAAACTTTTATGGAATTGTCAAAAATTGTCGAAGTATTTCAATTATTTTTATTTGTTGAGAGAAGAAATGAAAAAGATAAGGAAGATTTGGAGAAAATTTGAATTGATTCGAAATGAAACGAAATGAAATTTGAAATGAAACAACAAAAGATGTAGTGAAAAAGCGGATATGAAATAAATGCTAAAATGTGAGAAATAAATAAGATTAGGAAAAATGCGTTATTTTCTGTGTTGACTTCATTTTGAGGTTAAGCGATGAATTGAAATCATCCATCAATTTTATTCTCTTGGGTATTTTCAATGCTAAAGTTTATAGCGAATAAGAAATGATTCGTATCCCTTAAATAATCATTTATTCAATGAAATGAATTCCTGAAGTAATTATTTATTTAGTAAAAGAATTCCTGAAGATGATTATTTGATTATTCAAGTAAAAAAAAAAAAAAAAANAAAAAATCCTGCAATGATTAATTATTTAGTAAAAGAATTCCTGAAGATGATTATTTGATTACTCAGTAAAAAAAAAAAATCCTGCAATGATTAATTAGTTAGTAAAAGAATTCCTGGTGATGATTATTTATTTTTGTAAAATAAATTCTTTAAATTACTAATCTATTCAGTGAAATAATTCCTAAAATTGTTATTCAATCATTAAAATAATTCTTGAAATGATAATTTAATCAATAAGATAACTGTTGAAA
>NW_018108571.1:56591-60204 GCF_000183805.2 Loa loa
GAAAAGTTATTTGAAAAATCATTGAGGCTTACTTAGATTGAATGTGAATGTAAGACAAAATCATTGTAAAATTTGTTTTGATGTAAAAATTTTTGTTTGTCAATTTTTTTTTTTCGAAGATTTTCAAATTAAGAAAAAAGCAAAATTTAATGAATTAATTTAATTTTAGCAAAAAAGTAAAAATTTAATAAATTAATTTAATTTAGCAAAAAGAAAAATTAATGAATTAATTTAATTTAGCAAAAAAGAAAAATTAATGAATTAATTTAATTTAGCAAAAAATTTGAAATAAATAATGAATTGTATGATATTGGATGAATTATTAAGGATTAAATGGATTAAATGATAAACAGTTCAAGTATTGATAAGCTTGAAATATTTCAATTAATTTGTCAAACTATTCATTTATTATTATTCGAATTAAAAGTAATCAGTTCTTTTTCAATTCCAACTTTCCTTTCTCTCTCTCTCTCTCTCTTTTTCTTTTGCTATCTAACAGAGTATTAGATTTTGGCCAAACATTTAAAAAATATTTAGAAATAGCCAAGATAGACTGATAACTTTTGGCTTTCATTCATTACCATATTCATTCAATATTTGCGAAATATAAAGAAGTAAACAAATATTTTCTTTCGAAATTTTAAATTTATCTCAATCAAATTCCTAATGTTTATATAATAATAATATAAACATATTATAATCCAACGAAAAAATAAATAAATAAAAATATGCAACTCAGAGAAATAGGTAAACAAGTAAAAATGGCAGATAGGTAAATAAGTAAAAGTGGTAAATAAGTGAAAGTGGTAGATAGGTAAATAAGTAAAAATAGTAAATAGTAAATAAGTAAAAATGGCAGATAGGTAAATAAGTAAAAATTGTGAATAGGTAAATAAGTGAAAGTGGTAGATAGGTAAATAAGTAAAAATGGTAGATGGGTAAATAAGTAAAAATGGTAGATGGGTAAATAAGTAAAAATGGTAGATGGGTAAATAAGTAAAAATGGTGAATAGGTAAATAAGCAAAAATGGCAGATAGTTAAATAAGTAAAAGTGATAAATAGGTAAATGAGTAAAAATGATAGATAGGTAAATAAGTAAAAATTGTAAATAGATAAATAAGTGAAAATGGTAAAGAAGTGAATAAGTAGAAATGAAATGAAGATGTAAATAAGAAATGGTAAATGGAAATGCTGATAAGAAATGAAATATAAATAAGAAATGGTAAAGTAGGAATGTAAATAAGTAAAAATGGTAAATAAGTAAATAAGTAAAAATGAAATATTTCAAATATGTCAATGTTCATATTCTTATGAGTGAATGATGATGAAAATTGTCGTAATGTTACAATTGTACTAAAAGTACTGCAATAAATTTTGTCGTTATAATTGACAGAAATATTTGCGAAAGAACGGGGGGGAAAAAAAAAGAAGAAAAGAAATCAGGTCACAAATAAATGTCATCAGCAATTATTTTTCATTCTTTTCAATCGTTAATTAATCAAACAACAATAATCGCATAAGATTGCTAATTAATTAAATAAGTAACTAAATGAGATTGTTTGAAATTTGATATTTTTAAATATGAATTTTAATTAATGCATACAATTCTCATATACTATTACTATAATTATTTTGAAAATAATTGTGAGTAATGCATATTAAAGTTATTAATTAAATTATCATTTATAAGTATAATTCTTAATGAATTTTTAATGATTTTCTATAATTGTCATCTGATGGTAAGAAAATGAGTAAATGTTTAAGAAATTAAAAAGAATAACTGAATAAATATTTAATTTGAGCATATTATCATTATTGTATACAATAT
This sequence comes from Loa loa, assembly GCF_000183805.2. Taxonomy (NCBI): domain Eukaryota; kingdom Metazoa; phylum Nematoda; class Chromadorea; order Rhabditida; family Onchocercidae; genus Loa; species Loa loa. The sequence goes on from NW_018108571.1 coordinate 58,421, forward strand.
ATATGTGATATAAAATGATAAGCAAGAATAATTACTCGCAAGAGGGGGAGGGGGGGACATTTTGCTTAAGCAATAATGATTAATTACTTATAAGTCGGGACATTTTGATTAAGCAATAATGATTAATTACTTATAAGGCGGGACATTTTGATTAAGCAATAATGATTAATTACTTATAAGGCGGGACATTTTGATTAAGCAATAATGATTGATTACAAGGCGGACATTTCCTATTTGTAACATTTATTTCATTTGTGATTATTGCGTCAAAAAAAAAAAAACAAAAAAGAAGTAATAAATAATAAATATTATGCAAAGATCAAATTCTTCCTAACAATATTTATTTAACATTCAATTAAACTAATTATTAATACATTAACAATAGATAGGTTTTAAATGAAAGGAACGGATAAAATGTATTCATGAAAAGCATGAACTTGCTAACTTCTCGATAACCAACCAATCCAAGAAAAAGGAAGAGAATAAATTTAGCTAAAAATATGGGTAGATGGATAATTGGACAAGTTTAATTAAAAACATAGGTTAATGAGGCTCATTTAATCCTGTAAGAATATTCATCCATGTAAGATAATTGTTTTACAACTTTTTTTTTTAACCATGGACCAATTGTTTGTTTGTTTATTTCTTTGTTTGTTTGTTTATTCGTTTGTTTATTTATTTGTTTGCTCTTTTTCTTTTTTTTTTCATTTTTGCACAATATGGTTTAAAAACAATAAAATTTTGTTAATTTGTAAATATAGCTTAATTAAAATTTTTATCAAATAATGATAACAACAATCTATATATCTTTTCAATTTATTATGCTAACATTTTTTATAAGTTATTAATTAGGAATTAAATTTCATTGATCTAAGAGATGGATATTCTAACAAAACCAACCTTATAAGGATCACATCTATTGCTATCTTAGCTTTTAAGGCTCTGGTATATATACATATATATGAGTAAAGTATAAGGATGAGACCAATTCTGCCTAATTCTTTTGCCTTATTTCGAAAAAAAAAAAAAATTAAACTCCACAGATTGAAAGTATATAGGCACATTTATGTGATTTTCAACTAAGCATGAATAGAGAAAAGTTCTTCCCAAATCCCCCCCCCCCTCTCGCCCCTTACATTTGCGCAAGCTATGATGAAAGTAATTATTAACAGATAGAAAGCCTGAATAGATTATCAGAGATGTCCCATTTTTTTGACAAAGTTGAATAAATGTGTGTCGCATTTAGTTAAAGTAAAGAAATGAATATTCAAGTTCAAATTTAATTATTAAAATGATATTTTTGAAGATGAAAACAAACAAAATTGTTTGTATAAAATGTTATTCTGAAAAAAACAGAAAAAAATAATAGAAATGAAAGGAAACGAAGAATTTTTATAAAAAAAAAAATGATTTGAAATTTGAACAAAAATTAAATTTTTGAAAAAAAAAGCACAAATTAAAAAGAAAAAACTCGATTGAAAAGATTTCATATTTTTATGAATAAATTAAACAAACACATGTCTATTGTCATACAGTTTTAACAGTAAAATTAATTGATATAATTCATTTACTGTTTGAATTTTTTGACAAAATGAAATGAAAAAAAAAAAAAAATTACGAATGGTAATGAATGGTTCTCCTGAAAAAAACCTCTGAAATGGTGATGATACCAATTTATTATCACTGATTGTTATTATTATTATTAATTGTTTATTATTATTATTATTATTATTATTATTATTATTATTATTATTATTATTATTATTATTATTATTATTATTATT
>NW_018108572.1:0-3020 GCF_000183805.2 Loa loa
ATCAATAATGTTTTCTATAAATATATGTCGTTATGTATGTGTCTATCTATGTGTCTGTGTATGTTTGTTGTGTGTGTGTATGTGTGTGTGTGTGTGTGTGTGTGTGTGTATGAATCGATGACAACAAAGTCCACAATCAATGGTGCAGTATTATCAAGCATAATAGAAGCAGAAGATGACATCGATAAAAAATTCAACTTATCTTCTGGCTAAGTTAGCATGAAAATTGTTAAATATTAGCATGATCGATTTTTCACTCTCATAAATTGATACTTTTTAAAAATGTAAAATTATCAATTTTAATTTTTGAAATATTTCGAAATTAATTTTTAATAAATTATTTTTTAATATATTTGTTGAAATATTTGCAGGAAAATTAAGGAAAAAATTTTAATTTTTATTTAATTTACTACAATTAATTATTGTAATAATTAAGAAAAATTTATTTTTTACGCTAAAACAGTGAACAATTCTAATTTGTTCCTTAAAANAAAACAACAACTTGATCAATTTAAAGTCGATATTATCTTAGGAGAATAATTGCATATATTGTCTTTGGTTAATAAAGAAAATTTTCTGGTGATTTATTGTTATTGTATGAGTAATTCTGATATTATTGTATGAGTAATTCTGATATTATTAGTAATAGCAAAAAAAANAAAAAAAAAAAAAAGGAAAAAGGAATTCTACGAAATCTTAGTTTGCTATTTTAATTTGCATGAATTATTTCTATAATTGAAGTATTTTAGCTTATACATTTTCAGATTTAGTTGACATCAAACTTGACAACAAACTTGACGTCAAATTTGACGTCAAACTTGATGTCAAATAAATAACCAAAAAAAAGGAAAAAAAAAGAGAAGTTTATAAATTTCCTACGACGTTCCTGTTATGTCTTATGTCAATTATTATCATCGTCACCTTTTTAATTGATAACATTTATCATTGCTTTTTAATATCAAACTTCAATATCATTAACATAATTGCTTGTATTTATTAACATTATCGTTAATATTGATTGCTTGTTCCATTTTGTAATCATTGCTATTTCTTGATATTATTATCATCACTGTTAACAGCTGATATTCGTTATCATTCATGATAACTGAAAACAAGGGATGAAAATTGCCACTTTTTATTGATTAAATTTCAAAGTGCGAATAATTTGTTTTGACAAAAACACATTTAAATTAATTATTTTTCACGAAATTCAATTTACAATTGTCTTGAAGTTTATCATTTATCCTAACCATCTTTTCAAAATTTCACCAATGTCTTATTTTCATTCTAGTCAAATAATTAGAGCAGATAATTACAACGAATTACTTGTACAATGTTTATTGTTAACAATAACATTATCATTATCATTATTATTAACATCATCTATTATCATTGTTATTACCAACATTTATGATAACGATATCAGTCAATCAATCATTTTGTTGCAATCATTCCATTCTTCTTTAAGTCCATTTTTTTTTTTTTTTTTGCCACAAAAATTATCGAACAAATCTGCAATTTTCAATTATCCATCTTTTTTTTTTTCTTCCTTCTCCTCATATTTTAATATATTTTATCTGTTGCTTTTGTTAAACTAATTTTATTTAAAAAAAAAAAAAAAACTACTCAATGAATACGTGATAAAGCGGGAAAAGTGATATGATAATTAGAAAATTTGATATCAACCATTATTCACTCGTTATCATGATTGTCATTATCATCATTATCATCATTATCAAATATCAAGAGCATATGTTTCAAGTGTTTCATCAATTATAAAACTTTTCAAGTATATCTGTTTGTATGTGTCTGTTTGTTTGTACCTAATGCATGTGTGTGTGTGTGTGTGTGTGTGTTATATGTGTGTATATGTATGTATATGCTTATTTGAAGTACAATGAAACTTTAAGATATCCTTGGAAAAGTGTGTATGTGGTATGTATGTATATGTGTGTGTATGTGTGTATGTGTGTATGTGTGTGTGTGTGTGTATTTAGCAGAAATATTCTTTTTGCTAACTACTAGCAAGCAGATTGGTCTATGTAGATCAGGAAGTTTGCATTTGTTATTAGCTATATCACATCCTTTCGTTTAATGCTCATTCATTTCGTTTCATAATAAACAAATGAAAAATTGTGGAAAATTTTAAATTCAAAAAAAGAAAAAAAAAACGGAAAAAAATTTGTGGAAATAAAAGAATGTGTGATCTTTGATCTTTTCATTACACTAATCGATTTCTTATATTCTTCATCATTTCTCCTAATTCATTTCTCTAATCAATATGTTTTTTTTCTTTTTTTTTCAAGATAAAATTTAAATTATAAATTTATCGGTAAAAATTTAACAGAAACTTTTTTTTTTTGCAAAAATTCATATTTAAAATCTTGTCTTTATATATATGTATATATATGCTTGTTTTGAAATTTCGAAATTTTATTATTTCGATATTTCGATTTTATTATTTCATTATTTTGGAAATATAATTATTACTTTGTTCTAATATTTGTTTTTTTTAAAAAAATTTCTTCTCATTATTAAAAGTAAGATAGTGATATTAAATTGCGCACAATAATTTCTATAGTTTAATTTAATCCTCATTTAAATTAATTTATTTTAATCATAATTTATTCCAATATTAAAAAATATATGTTAAATTAAGTAAAATACGTAATTAAATGCATTAAATTACTCAATATGTATTAAATTTTAAAATTAATCAATATGTATTAAATTACTAAATTGAATTCGTACCAAATGATACATTTGGATAGATATTATAAATGACTTATTTTTAATACTGCTAATCTTTTAATTAATCATTAACTTCACTCATTAATCAAATAAATTTTTAGTTTCAATTTTTCGTTGTACTTTTTTAAAAATTTGATTTATTGATATCAAAATATCTTCGCATTTAAACATATTAAAATTATTACATTTTTTTCAGTTTAACTTATTTACATTTTCAATTTCATCAAAAAAAAGAAGAAAAACAAACGAAGTAATCAATAATTTAAATT
>NW_018108572.1:3663-5319 GCF_000183805.2 Loa loa
TTTAATTTGTTTAATTTTAATTTTCTTACTTTTTTTTTTTTTTTTTTTTATTCCAATTAGTATTGAATACGAAAGTACAAATAAACTACAAAATATTATATTTGTATTGTTTATTTATTTTCGCATAGCAATCATCTGAAATTTGTAAATAAACCTTTTCGTATTCTCTGCGGGATGGTTAGTATAAGACGATGGGACAAATTGAATTTCAGGCGACATCATTTTCTTCTTCAATTTCAATCTAAATACCACCGCTAACTCAATATTTCTCGGCCTATTCTTCCTTATTCTTACTTTTTTCTTTTTTTTTTTCGTTTGAAAGAATTAAACTTTATGTAAATTTCAAAGCATAAAAATGAATTGTTAATAAATCTTATTGGTTTATTATTTAAATATTAGTGCTTGAAAAGAAAAAAAGGAATGTTTTTCTACCTTTTTTTCTTTTTTTTTTTGATTACAAATATTGATTTTAATAGTTTTAATATTTTCAAATGCGATTTTCGATTGCATTTTATTGCTTTCTATTCAAATACCACCTTATGCTATTGCAAAATTTCATTTATTTAATTTAAAATAAATTTTATTTCCGTTAACTATCATGTTTAGATTAGCAATTTTTACCCAATTATCCATTCCTATTGCAAACGATCTTATTTGAAAATGTATAAATTTCAACTTGCTTTATTATAATTTTAATCTAATTTCTAATTGCTACAATTAAAAAACTATTGCAGTTTAAGCTAAATGTTACTTTTTTTTTCAAAGCTAATTTTAACCTTTTGGAAAAAGCATATAATCCGTTTTTTTTTTCGGATTTTACAAGGTATTATATTCATCTTTCGTACTGTTATAATAATATAATTTAGTTCTTTAATAAATTACATTTTCTAATTTTTTAAGTATTTTTTTAAATTCTATTTCTATGCATTTTTTCCGTTAAAATTACCAATTATTGAATGTAAAAAATTTTTCCGTTTTTCCTCTCTTTTCTTCCATAAATCTTCATAGTTTTATGTAATTCGTGAAAAATTCAAGCAATAAAATAGCATTACCTATGTAATAATATTACCTGAATATGTTACCTCCTATGCTATTACATTTCCTGAGTACGTTAGCTACGTAATAAGTTACCTATGGAAAAGTATTACCTGAATAAGTTACCTGTGCAATAACATTTCCTGAATAGATAACCAGCGTAATAGCATTACGTGAGTACGTTAGTTACGTAACAGCATTATCCTGAATAAGTTATCTATGTAATAACATTACTTGAGTACGTTAGCAACGTAACAGCATTACCTGTATATATTAAAATGTGTATGTTAAATTATTTATTATTATTTATTATATGAATAACATTACCTACACGATAGCATTACCTGAGTACATTTTATTCCCTCAGTTTTAACATTTAACAATTTTGTTCAGTCAATAGATAGGAAATTTTTCCCTAAAATATATATCACAATGAATAAATTTTAATTATTCTAGTTAATTAATCATTGAATTGCACAAATATATATATTCATTTAATTGATTTCATTGGATGAAATCAATAAATTCCAATGTTATTCGTTGCAATTACATCTCAATAATAAATAGTTGGAAATGAATTTTATTGAGGGAAATGATTTCAAATAATAAAAAAAAAAGAAA
>NW_018108572.1:6322-9030 GCF_000183805.2 Loa loa
AAGTTTAATAAAATTAACTTTTAAAAGATAAACAAAAAAAACAGGTAGCTAAGAAAAGATACTTTAAGAACTTTTGTACTGAAATCTTTTCAACTAAATATTAAAAATTTCACCGCATTGCATCAAAAATATAAAAATTATCTCCCATTGATAATGATAATTTTATCATTGTTGTAAAATTCAAACTTATTATTCTGAAATATTTTCAACAAAAAAAAAAAAAAATTAATTTAGGAATTTGCAAAAATACAAATCAATACGCAATTAAGCAAAAATGTCGGAAAAAGTTGTATAGTTAAAAAGTAATAACTTATGCAAAGTATCATTTCATACTTAAAACCATTTGATAAATGTCACAATCATTTAAATCATCCATTTCCATTTCATAGCTTAGTTACTTTAATGCATGCATTACGCTGCATGCAATGCAAATTTATGATATATTTCCATTGACAAAATACATTTATTTCGATTTTGAAGTTTTCTTCTGAAAGAGTAAAAAAAAAAAGAAAGAAAAAAAAAGGAAGGAAATTTCTTTCTTTTGGAAAAAAAAATTTTTTTTTTATTTTGATTTATTCCGAATATTTATTTTTATTTTTGCCAAAACTTGAACAATTTTTTCTTTGCTTTTATCATTTTTTTTTTTTGAAATTTTTTGCAATAAAATATTCAAATTGAAAAAAAAAGAAAGTTAAACAAAAAATTTTTTTTTTTGATTTTTTCCGAAATTTCTTTTTTTTTTGCGTTACATTCATATTTTTACAATATTTGCATTTTTCAAGTTTAAAAATTCCTTTGCTATATTATCATTTATTGAACTTAGTTTATTTTAAAATAATAAAATATTTTGAAATAAACCTTTGATCGTTTTTTCCAGTGGAAAAAAGAAAAGAAAAAAATTTGGTTTTAGCCATCTTTCATTTCATTTTCAAATTATTAAACTTTATCTTATATTTCAGATATTTTCTCATCCAATTCTTATCATACAATTAGCTTATTTAAAAAGCAAAAAAAAAAATGCAAGAGAAAATATATAAAATGAAAAAGTAAAGCAGAAAATATTAAAATTTACATTTTTGAAATGCTAAATTATTCGCACTAAATATGCATATTGTTTTCTTTTTTTTTTATTTTACAACAATGTTATTTTTTTAAAACTTTTACAAAATATTAATTAACTTTACTTCTTTTTAAACTGTAAAATTTAAATTTATTACTGCTAATGAGTGTTTGCAATAATTTTTTTTTTTTTTTTTGAAAAAATTATCTTCCCTTCTTCTTATCATTATCACTCTTGAGAATGAATGAATTTAATAAATACAATTAAATTTTCAATATTAACTATTTTTTGAATTGTCTCATTTTTTTAAATCTTCTATTATAAACTGTTGGTAATAAATTAATTTTGCAAATTACAATTTATAATGTTTTTGTTTTTTTGATTTGAAAAAACAATTTGAACGATTTCTTTTTTTGATTAAACTTTTTTTTGTTTTTTAAATGATCATTAAGATAATTATAATTTTGCTTCCTTTTTTTTACAGCTTTTTTTTTTCATCTACATCGATTGTGTTGTTATGGTAGTTTTTGTTCTTGTTCAAATTATTTTTATTTTATACCTGAAATTCATCTTTCAGGCGGTGATTTCAGGCGCTTATGTCTTTCAGGCGCTTATATCTTCTTGCTTTCCATTTACTTTTTGCAAATTTTTATTGCTCAGAAATTTTCGCATAATTTGTTTACAAATTTGAATGAAATTGAGAAATTGTTAACGATTGTTAGATTAAAATTATCAGTGAAGCAAATAAATGGAACGATCAATGCAACAGCAAAGTGTAATTTCACAAAGTTTACTTTTTCCATCATTTGTAATAATATATGCTAGGCTTATTTAGTTTGCAATATAGCCCAGAAGTAAAAGGCTTAAGTATAGGCTTAATCGTTGAAATATATATCAAAGCCTATAACTTAGTCGAATAAATTTAAAATTTCACCTTAATATCTGTAGTTTTTTTTTGTTTTTTCATAAATTTTGTTAATTGAATTATGACAAAAATTTGTCGCATTTTTTTTTAATTCAATAATTAAAACCTATGGATATTTTTAAAAGATACTGGTCATCTTTTAAAATATTCAATGATTTCCATTATTGGAATTCAGGTTGACTTATAGTGGTATTTTTGTGTGATTAAAAGGATTCCGGAAATTTCTCTTCCGGAACGACTAAATTTATCTTTTTGACGATTTTTAATTTCCTCTATGCCATCATGATTCTCATAAATCTTTCAGTTTTCTCTTTCACGCTTATTAGAAGCATTTCTTTTATTACTTCGCTGATAATATACCTGGCAATGAATTGTGTCATTTTAAAATTTTTTAAAAAATGGATGAAAAATCCTCTTTCATATTTACTTATTTACTTATTTACTCATTTATTTATTTGTTTATATGCTTCCCTTATTTACTCATTTATTTATTTGTTTATATGCTTCCCTTATTTACTCATTTATTTATTTGTTTATTTATTTATATGCTTTCCTTATTTGCTCATTTATTTATTTGTTTATTTAGTTATATCCTTCCTTTATTTACTCATTTATTTATTTGTTTATTTGTTTATATGCTTCCCTTATTTACTTATTGTATGCCATCATTTTTTGTTTTTTTTTCTCAAGCGAAATGATTTGTTTTATCTCAATGATAAACAA
>NW_018108572.1:9562-15300 GCF_000183805.2 Loa loa
CGAAAGTTATTATCGATTTTTTTCTTTTTTAAGCAGTTAAATCTAAAACACACACACACCATTGGATATGCAATACATATCATATTACAAGTTTTATTTAAACATGAAATATTTTCTCAATTGAAATTTTTATTTAAATAAAGGTTTGTTTAATTTGTTAAATTTTAATATCTATTAGTCTAGAAATTTGCGAAGTATCAAATTTCATTGTAAAAGAGATGCATGAATGATATCATTTAAATATCATCAATGGACAAAATTCTTGAATATTTTTTGAATAATTTAAAAAAAAATGCATTGATGAAATTTTAATAATTAAATTCTTATGCAAATTTATCTAATAAATATTACTGTATTGTTTAATCATTCATCTACATCATATTTCCAATGAATTTTCCTTTTTTTTCCCTCATAATCAAAAAAAAAAAAAAAAAAAAAAAACGACGAATCAGTTTCGCGATATAATTTTCCTCATTTATTTTTCATTTGATTCAGTTGATTATTGCTATTATCATTGGTTGACCTTTGACATTAATAATATGTAATATATTGGTTCATTTTAAGGATTGTACTTTTAAGGATACATTAAGGATACAAGGATACATTTTGCGAAAACATTTGCATCAGAAAATTAGCATAAATTATAAATTTTAATTAATTTTAAAAATTTTTTTACAACTGAATATTTCATTGTCAGTTATAATTTAATTGAAATTGAATACAGAAAATAAATCGATAATTATTAAATATCACACATATGTGAATGAATGGATGTTTTTCTTTTTCTTTTTATAAAATTTATAATCTTCTTACGTTTCTTCTCCCTCCTTCCTTCCTTTCCTTTTTTTTTAATTGAAAATTCAATCAATTCTTTTAATGAAATTGATTGAAATTTAAAATTCTTTCTAATTTAAATGATTTGAAATTATTTATTATAGTTTTGTTTATGTTTCTCCATCGTTCTATAAAACTTTCAATTTATATAACTTTTTAAACATTCACATTTACCTTCTTAAGTGACAATTAAATATTGCAGAAAATGCAAATTTCACATCTCACTTAGATATTCATTATTTACATTTATAAATTACATGATATTAATTCAATTAATTTACGCATGCAACTGCATGCATGAAAAAAGATGCAACTGCATGCATAAAAAAAAATGTCAATGCAATTTTTGCAATCTCTTATTGTAAATTATATTTTTTTTAAAAAAAGATATGACACAATCTTGTAATATTTTCTCTCTCAGTTAGTTTTAAAAATTGCTTCATATGTGAAATTACGTTTTATTTGGTGAAGAATATTAAATCACGCAGCGTACGTGAAGTGATTTTCTCGGAAAGCAATTACGATAACATTTGATATTGTGTGATGAAAATATCAGTAGTACAATCGTTATCTTTTCGTTCAAAATTGCTGGTTAACAAAAAATATATGACATTATCAATGATAATCCAATTAATTCAAAATTTCATTTAAATTACTTACTTAAAACTTGTTTTCTCTCAATTAAATTTACAAATTGTTGTCATTAAGTATCAATCACAAACAAATTTACAATTCCGCCTGAAATCATTAATTAATTCCATTTATAAATTCTTTTTACCTTTAAAGTTTATTTCAAGAATTATTTATTTAATGCTGTATTGAATTCCGGATGTAAACTGACTAAACTGATCGTTGTTTGTTTTTTTCTTTCATTTTTTTAAAATTCTTTTGTTTTAATTAATTGAAATTAATTTTTAGATTGTTAACTTTTCTAATTCAGAATGATCACTACATTGCTATTTCCGGATTGTGCATGATGAAATCGAAATCAATCCGGAAAATAGATAAATTAATAGCATTTAAATGAGATAACAAACAGTTTTCGTATACATTTTGCAAAAAATGAAAAAAGAAAAATTGAAAGTAAAAATGAAGCGACAAAAGCGCACATTCAAAATTAATGAATTACTTAACTGATGATAGTTTAATTATCATTTAATGTCTTTTTTTTTTTTTAAATTTTATTGACATACTTTTTAATAATATAATGCGAATAATATCTCTTTTTTCTCTCTCTCTCTTTTCCTCTCTCTCCCTTCTTCTCTTTCTGTTTGTCCCTATCTATTTAATAGAGAAATTTTTCAATTTCTTATTTTCTTTAATATGAACCATAAAATTTATTGTTTTAGTTTTTTTTTTGATTTTTGTATTTCAAATTTTATTTAGTTGTAATTCAAATTATTTTCAATCTTAGTTTGCTAAAATTTTTCATTTTTTTGTATGTTTTTCTTTTTTTTTTTTTAATATGAATTACTATTTGTATTACAGAAAGAAGACCCCGCCTATTAATTAATTATTAATTTTTGCATTGAATATTTTGAAGTTTAATAATATGGAATACTTATAATAAAATAAATATTCAAATTTGCATCAATTTACTATGAGTTATTACAACATAGGAGTAATTAATTGTGCAGCAATAGTAATATTCAATTCAATTAATTAGTACATAATTTATAGTAATATGATAATACTCAATTATTAATAACATTGATAGCACTGGAAAAAACTATGAAAATACACCATATTAGATTTAATTAGTACAATTTCTGAGAAACAAAATAATTGCTAATTGAATAAAGCTTACTTTAAAATAATTTCATGTACTACCTTTTAATAAATAGAATGCTTTAATTAAGCTAATTATAATAATCTTAATTGTAACATAATATAATACAGCATAAAAATATTTGGATAAATGCTCACGGAGTAAAAGTTTTGAGTAATTATTGTGAATTAACATATTATATTCATTGTCTAAAATATAATTAATGATGATTACTAATTATTTGTACGAAAGAAATCGATAAAAATGAAAACTACCAAAAGAATATGTTTATGAAATTTTTGTTGTAATAAATAATTAGTGATATTATTGCAAATATCTTATATAATTAATATTTAATATTGTTATTGCAAAACATTTCGAATATTTAATACTATTATTTTAAATAATTTTGGCATTTGACAAATTAATGTCAAAATGTATATTCCAGTTTTTTACAAGTCTATTATATAAGTATTAATTTGTGGTGCAATATTTTAATATTTAACATTAATATATAAATTATTTCCGTGATACTTAAGCTTCATTTCGTAAAATTTAATACTTAAATTATCCTAAATTTTCTTTTCAAATTTCAATACTTAAATTATCTTTTCAAATTATTCGTCATATAAGTCCGTTAACAGTTAATATTTAAGCAAGTGAAAATTTTAGGAATTTGATAATTTAAAAATTTTACAAATTTGAATCTAATTTTTGGGGTAAGATTGTTCTCGCCTAAAATTAAACAATGAACTTTTGTCACTTTATTTTTTTTGATTACTATTTAAACTAGTCATTAAGAAATTTAAATTTTTCTTTTTTCTGACAACTATTTTTAATTTAACTTTTTTTTTTTTCGTTGTAATAAATATCATTTAAGCATAACACTCATTGTAATATACATTAGATAAAGTTCGTAGATCACGATGACAAACCATTTATAAATCAAATAAAATGGTGAAGCGAATTTGTTTATATCATTCAAATTATTTCATCAATAAAAAAAAAAAACTTCTTAAAAAATTTCAATCCATTTTGAAGTATGCAATATGTAACATATGTGGCTTTTTTTTTTTTAAATTGAGTAATTAAAATTTACATATAACCAAATGTTTAACTAAATTTATTGATAATTTTACCAAAAGAAAAAAAAATATTTCGTTAATTTTTTTAAATAAAATTTTAAAAAAATTTCGTAAAATTTTTTTCTTTCATTGAAAAAAAAAGGGTATAAAATGAAGAAACTGCCCAATAATTGATAAAAAAAAATAAATAAATGAACAAAAGAAATTGAAAACAAAATTTTTCTTTTTCTTTATTCATTTTTATTACATTTCAAAAAAAAAAAAAGGAAAAGAAAAGTGGTACGAAAAATCGGAAATTGAACGATTCATTTGAAGGATTGAGATAGTGAAAGAGTGCACAAAATTGATTTCATTTAAATTTGTTGAATAATTTAAAAGGCATCAGCTTATCGATTTATAAACATATACATTATATGTATAATCAATTTCTCGACCTTGTCCTAGGCTAAGGACTGATTGCAATGTTATTATTAGTGAGACTAGTGCAAATGAAGTGTTTACCCGAGACCTGAATAGGGACTATAATGGATGATGATTGATGATGATGATGATGATGATGATGATGATGATGATGATGATGATGATGATGATGACAATGATAATAGTGATAATGTATAATGGATGATGATGATGATGATGATGATGATGATGATGATGATGATGATGATGATGATGATGATGATGATAATGGTGATAATGGTGATAATGTTGGTTATGATGGTGGTATTGGTATATTATCAATGCATTAACTTTTCCCTTTCTATATGATAATTTATCATCATATCCTTTTCTTCTTTCTTTTTTAAATTTAGTAAAATTTTAAAAACAAAAATGATTTTTTTTTAAAAAAAAAATATAATTTGATACAAATGGAAAGAAAAGAAAAAATTATTTTTAAATTTGTATCAAATCATATTTTAATCTCTTTTAGCCAGTTATAAATTAATTAATTTTTTTTTTATCCAATTAAAAAATACATTCGTAATTATCCTTATGCCCATTATAATCCAGTAATTAATTGTCCTGTATTCCATTACAATTTAATTATTTGTCATTTTTTTGCTTACTTTTTTTTTAAAAGCATATAGCTTGTTTTTTTGTTTTGTTTCTTTTGTACATGCAACAATCATTTATAATTGAAAATATTTACATTCATCTTCAGCAAATAATCTTATTGTCTTGTTCTTTTTTTTTTTTTTTTTAAATATCTAATTGTAAATTTATTTTTCTTTTCATTTATAAATATTGCAAAAATTCTTCGTTTAAATTCTTGGAAAATTAAAATTACCTGAGAGAAATGAGTAAATGTCGCATTTTCTTCAATTGATTATTCAATTCACAAATGGGAATTCATGCAGGATAATCATAGACAATCCATTAGTTTAATTACAGACGAGCAGTAGAAGATAATAGAACAAAAAAAGCTCGAAAAATGACTACATTTAAATAGGCTAATTAACGACATTGATTAATTAAATGACATTGAGTTACGAAGGATATTTGTTGAAATTTAAGATGACAATCTAAATTTTTCATATAAAATTGATTACCCTAATTTAATGATGATAATTTAGGTTGTAATACTAGTGTAAATAGAGAAAAGTTTCTGTGGTAAACAAAAAATTGTCATGCAAAGATTTGGATTTGAATTATTAAAAGTTGAACTGTCAAATATAGTATTCAATTATTTGCGAGTTAAAAATTCATTGGAAACAATTCTATATTTGTAAACATAAAATGCACAATTTTTCTTTTTTTTTTTTGCTTTAAATATTGATAAAATGCTTAATTTTATGTCTTTTTTTTTTGCTTAAGTTGTGATAAATGATAAAAGATCAAAGGTTATTCTTATCAAAAAAAAAAAATCATTATCCTTCCTTATTACACAAATATTATCATTTGATAACAGATTTAATCTTGATTTCATTTCTAACAACAAATAAATTCTCTAATCATTTATATGATAGTTAAGTTAAAAATGTAATTTACTTAATCACATTAATTTCAACATTATCCATGATTAATGAAACATTTAAAATATACTTTCCTTT
>NW_018108572.1:16392-21999 GCF_000183805.2 Loa loa
TTGTTTATTTTATTTTGTATATTTTGTCAATTTTGTTTATTTTATTTTGTATATTTTGTCTAATTTTGTTTATTTTATTTTGTATATTTTGTCAATTTTGTTTATTTTATTTTGTATATTTTGTCAATTTTGTTTATTTTATTTTGTGTATTTTGTCAATTTTATTTGTTTATTTTGTATGTTTTTGTCAACTTTATTTATTTATTTCGCATACTTTATCAAATTTCACTTGTTTATTATGTATATTTTATCAATTTTACTCGTTTATTTTGTATATTTTGCCATTTTCATTTGAATATTTTGCATAATTTGTTAGTTTTATTCTTTATTTTTTTCATTTAATTATTTTATTTGCTTATTTTGTTTTTTTTTTTTGTTTCCTTCGTTCATTCGTCCATTTCAATACCTAAAAAATTTTTCAAAAATTCTTCTTTGTTTTTGTACCTTTTTTTTTTTTAATTCTCTAAATATTGTTTTTTTTTCGAATAATTTCATTTTAATCATTTAACATTTTCTAATCAAACTTCTTTTTCCTACACATATTTGTGAAATTTTTTTGTTTTTCTCAAATTTGCAATAATTTAGAAAAAGTTTTAATTGGTAAACTAAAAAAATAATAAATTTGAATATACTTATATTTTAAATTTAAATGAATTTAAATCTATTCATATTTCATATATTCGTTGTTCATATATTTATAAATATCCAAATAATTTAACTTTAGTTATTAGCTATATTACTTTATAATAGATAAATTGTATAAATTTATCTTTCTATTATTGAAATATTACCTAAAAATTTCAATTACACAATATTTATAAATATATCAAGCAAACGGATTTAACATTTCCAACGACAATTTTCCACTTCATTGAATTCATTTGTAATGAAATCAAGACGTATCATTTGCGACAATAATATAATTTCATTCATACACCTGTTATTAGCATGAATTCATATGACAATAATAATAATAATAATAATAATACTTCTGAATCAAATGTTAATTTTTGAAAATTAATTAACAAATCAGAAATTTAATACATATTTTATGAACTTTTAAGCTATTCCTTGCATTTCGAACATAAATATTAATTACTAATTATCTCAAATGTAATAATCGTTCGTTTTTAAATTGAAAAATTCATAAATTAAATGAAATTTTTTATTCAATAATTATTTACTATTTAGTAAATAATTCTTTTCACTTGTTTGTTATCATTTTGTTACGTTTAAAATAAGCCTAATATAATCATATTATTTCAATTAGTAATTTCATTATAAATTAACTCACACTAACATTAATCAAATTTTTTCCTCCCATAATTAATTAATGATCAGTGTTATGATTCATTCTATGCTATCCCAATTGTTATTTGCCTTCTTCAAAAATCTTTTCCTATCAAATAAGCCTTATTTACTTTAAACTATATGAAATTCAACAATAATTAATTCGAATTTATTTTTTGTATTAAAATTAAAAATTTGAAATGAAAATTAAAAGCAACCAAAAAAAGTATGGATATGTATTTTTTTTAAATTACAATTAAATCATTCATTAAGTTAAAGAAATGCGTATAAAAATTTTATCAGAATTAATTTAATCAAATTAATGATTGTATTTTACAGCCGATTGAACAATCTCGAATCATCAATCAAGACAAGCACCGAAAATCCTCTATTTGGCGATTACGACGAAAAAAGTTGGTTCGGCGAAAGTGGCGTGCCTAATCTGGCACGTGACCCAATCGCGCAATTTCTGGCACTGCTCAAAAAACCTCGAACAATGGGCAACCTGGAAGCCCTTATCAGGTTTTTTTTTCCATTTTTTTTTTTGAATTTTTATTTTCGAATATTTGTCGTGCAAATGGAAATTTCAACAAATCAATTTCTTATTTGATATTACTGAAAAAATAAAAATGATATGCTTAATGGGAAATGAAAAATTTTGAAATTCTACTCATTTCATCGTTTTCTTCTAATTAAATATAATATGCAAGAAATTATTTCAAAACAAAAGAAAAAAAAGCGACTTTTAATGAAAAATTATTATTTTATTGTTTTTTTTTAAATTAATTTTATCTCAAAATTTGACATAAATTTTGTTTGTTATAAACAGTAACAGAAATAAACGTTTTTTTTTTTTGTAAAATCCTAAAAATAAAATTCAAGTGAAATTCTTTTTATCAAAATCCTTTTAAAATTTTTAACATAAAATTTTTCAAAAAAAAGTGATTACATTTTTTGCAAATTTTTATAACTTTTTGTTATAATTTTAAAACTTTCATTTATAATTTTTCAACTGAATAATTTTTATAATTTTCAATTGAATAAAAGAGTAACGAAAATAAGTTTTTTTTTTTGCAAAGTTCTAAAAATAAAATTCAAGTGGAAATCCTTTTATCAAAATCCTTCTAGAACTTTTCAACATAAATGGTAAATAGCTACCACTAATTACCTTAAGTGATAGGTAATTTTTACCTGATTGAGGAATTTTAATAAACACAAATTAATTAGCGAATAAATTAAACAATTAATTGTCATGCACTTTCTCTTACATTCAATTTGCAACGTTTTAACAGTTGATTAATTAATTGATTAACAAATTTTTTTCAAAATTTAACCTGAGGTAAACTGCAAAAAAAAAATTTTTAATTTTTTTAAATTCTAAAAAAAATTCGAAAATTTTCTAAAAAATGTTTAATTCTATTCAAAACTATCAGCATTATATACTTTTATAAAATAACATTGCCATCTGTGACAATCATTGATTGCTTTAAGTCAAATATACAAGATTATAGGTCAAATAGCTGACCTATTATCCTTCCATCAATTGTAAATCTGTCTGATTTCTATCGAATATATACATTAGCATATGAATTAATACAAATTTAATGCAAATTCAAAAATAAATCATAAACTTGTAAAGTTAATTAATATAATTAAGAGGAGACTAAAATAAATGATGAAATGCTGATTGCATGCAAATTTGTTTGCATCTTAGTGTTAATTGCAATCAATGCAAATCTTTTGCAAAATAAGTAAATAAAAAAAAAAAATTATTAAATATTTGAAATTATACCAAATCCTTCGTTAATTTTGAATAAATTTTTTTTTAAAACATCGTCATGCACGACAATAACTTTTATATGCTATTAAGCATACTGCATTCCGGAAACAAACCGGATACCATTTTCCTGACGAAATTAATTACATTATTCGTTTATATTGCTTTCTTCAGCTAAACACTCGATGACTAAAATAAACTTCTCTGAATTTCAATCGACTAGTATACAATTTTTTTTTGGTTTATTTAGTCATTTCTGAAATATTCCCAATCAATTTTGTTTTAATTAATTAACTCTTGTCTTTTATATATTGGAAAACTAATCAATGAGAAGTAAAATTCGATTCTGGAATGTTGTCGGACAATTCAAAAATTGAAAACAAAAAATTTTCCATTTCAAACTTATAATTTCAAATATGACCGACAATTATTAGTGCTTTTTTTTTCAATTTTAATTTTTTCAAGAATAATTTCTAATTCTCTTCTTCTGTTTTGTCTTTTTTTTCTTTGTTTATGAATTAAAAACAAGAAGAAATTGACTTTTGGTGAATTTTTTCATTATCAAAATATGTGATGTGAGAGAAAACGAATTTTCATCATTTTAAAGGATTTGTTGGGAATGAATAAATGAATCATCAGCCAAGAGGATTTCAAATATTTCCCATTAAACTTTTTTACGACATATTTTCAATGATAATAATAATAATAATAATGATGATGATAATAATGATGATAATAGTAATAATAATAATAGCAATAATAATAATAATAGTAATAATAATAATAATAATAAATAATAATAATAATAATGGTGATAATAGTGATAACAGTAATAATAATAATAATGGTGGTGGCAATTGTTATTATTATAAAATCAAATCCTGCTCAGGATTAAAGTGATAATCAAAATGAATAGTGCTGAGGCAAAGGAGGGTGTAGTACAGAGAAATAATTTTAAGAAGGAATTAAAAAAGAAAAATTCTCCAAGAAAATCGAAGAAGTCTTAAAAAAGAAATAAAGAAATCGTTTTTTTTTTTTTACCAACAAAAAAAGTGGTAATCAAAATAAATAAATTTCAAAATAAATAAATTAGATGAAATTCCATCGTCAAGAATAATTTTAATTGAAATAATTTCAAACTAATTGATGCAACTGCTTGAATGCATGTGCAAGGATGCATGCATTCATGCGTGCATGCAAATTCATATATGCAGCAAGTAAAAAAGAAAATTATAAAACAGATTATATCACAATGAAATTTCATCAATTACTTCATATTTTATAACAGAATTATGTATAGGAAATGATTTTAAGAGAAAAAAAAGAAATTGTTAACTTTTTGAAAAAAATTGTTACAAACATATAAAAATCTCCTTAAAAAGCATTATTTTAATTCTAAAAAAGGCGGAAAAAATGGCATTCATTAATCAGAAATGAAATTCGAAAATCGAATATTTTAGAAATTTACAGAAAAAAAATATACGAAACAAATTTATTGTTTCATGACAACAAATACTTTATCAGAAGAAATTGATAATATAATTACACATATGTGTCAGGTGTAGCTATACCTAATTGCTTTTCTCAATAATTTCTATCAATCTTTGTAGTTAATGCTAATTGCACAATTTAATTAAACTTTTATTCATTTAAATTTACCACTTTACAATTAGCAAACATATAATATAATATTTGGTTCACAACTTTAAGCATATTTTTACCTTAATTATTACTACTACTACCTTTGCTTATTTATGCTAATATTATGCAAAATGGAAAGTTTAGTAAATTATCAAAAATATGAAAAAAAATTTTGAAATATTCGACAGTATTCATTGATTTACAATATATACATATATATATATTTGTATATTTATTCATTGATATATATGCGCATAAATTACTTTTCTCAAAATAAGATGAAAGAAATTGATGGGTGGAAATTTTGGTAAAAATAATATTGAAGCTATTTAAATTTGAAAAATTGAATTATTTTGTTATTTACAAGCGCAAAATGCTTATTTTAACACTTTCTTCTTCAACCATCTTTAATCCATATGGTTCCTTTCCTTTTTTTTTTTCTTTTTTCGATAATCATTTCAATTTCCTACCAATTCAATATAATTATCATTTAATTTAATATAATTGTAAAAATTATATATATATATATATGTACGTATATGTATATTTCTTTCGTCTATTGAATTCTTTTCCAATACTAACTGCAAATTTTTCAACCATTTCAATATAATGCATAAAAATTATTTATGTAAAAATTATTTATACAAAACTATTCATGCACAAATATATTTCGATATGCAATATTTACAATAAACTTCAATTTAGCTTGTACTATTAATTAATTTATAGAGTAAAAAGTATGGTAAAAGAAGAATTTTAATATCAAAACTTAATTAAAAATATCTTTTTGTTAAGCCAATAATTTATTTTTGCATCATTTATTTCAATGATTTCATTGAATTTAATGCATTTATTCATTTCCGACTGATAAATGATGCTATTTTTACATATATATAAAG
>NW_018108572.1:23056-26640 GCF_000183805.2 Loa loa
GTCCGGAAGTTTAGTTGAAAAATTTATTTTTATATGTAAGATTTATACTTTTTTTTTGACAATTTTGACAAATCATTTAAACTATTTTTTTTTTTTTTTTTTAGTAAAATATTCAACGAAATTTGTTAAAAACATCAGTTCTTTCTAGAATATCATCATTGTTAAGCTTTTTATAAAAAAAAAAAATAGTCTAAGATTTTTGAAAACTTTCAAAATTTGTTTTACTAATAAATTTAATATGAAAAATACAATTTCATCATGATAAAAGGCATACTGTATGATTCTCTGATTGCTGATAGTTTAATTTATCAGAATTATTTAAGCAAAACAATCATTTGATAATATTATCGAATTTTATCAGTTTGCTTTCTAGAATTTGTTTTTAAAAATTAAAAAAAAAATTATTGGAATATTTTTATGAAGAAAACATTTTTTTTATTTTAATTAACAAAACGAATACTTCATTTCCTTCTCTTTATTCATTTCTTTTCTCTCATCACTTTTAACAATTAATTAATTACAAACGAGACCTTTACGTGTTTAATTTATATTTTTACAAAAGAAAAAAAATTGTCAAAATGACAGAAAAAAACAATGCGACAATTTGTTAAATCTTTCTGATTAATACTTATCACAAATTGAATTTTTATGCTATTAAATTGCTTATTTAACAAAATTTTTTTTATTTATTTTTTTATTCAATAGCTTAGAAAAATTTTTTATTAAATTGTAAACTAAATTATTTATTTTTTCAATTTAATACTCGAAAATGAAAATTTTGAATTGACACAAATTTTGGCATGAATTTGAATTGATATTAAATTTCAAATTTGAATTAAGGCCATTCTTCATTTTTTAATTATAATAAAATTTAAAACTATAAAATATGTAACAATGCAATGTAATTATGAAGACAAAAGTTAATTCGAATTAATTAGCAAGCAAATGTTACATTATCACTGATTTGCAAACTCATTCTTTCACCTCTGAACTTTAAAGCTTTAAATGGAAAAAGACAGTGTTACTTGTTGATATGAATAATTCGAAAATAATTTGAATTAAATAAATATATTTATTTCTGATAATTATCAAATTGCTAGTCAAAATTGCATTTATAGATGAAAAAAAAGAAATGTAAAAGTTATTGCAATGATAAACGACTAATTAACTTTTAATCACATCTAATGATCAATCATAAATTTTAATAATTAATAATAAAATTTAAGAATAAAAAAACACTTAGTTATATTCACCATGATTATTATATTTTTCCAATAATAAAAGCATAAAAATATTATCAAAGAAATATGCATAAAATTGATTTATTTCATGATAAGTAAATTTTAATTATGATAAGATTAATGATACGATTATTGCCATACGGTAAATAAAATGCATATAATCTATTCCATTATCTTTTATTTGTTTTTATCTTTTCACTTATCAGCTGCTTTTCCATCATTGTCAGTTTAATTCTAAATTCTATTCCTTTTAAAACGAAAAAAAAAAAAGAACCCGAACACATATAATGTTGATTAAGCTTTTTCGATTTTAGTTTTCAATTTTGGTGACAGTTTTAATGACAATCGCATACCTTATATATATATATATATATGATCTCTATAATTTAGAAATTTTATTTTAGGCACGAATTTTCTTAAGTTTAATCTTGCAAATTTATTGTATTTATAAACTTTCGTTAACACTGTCCAAAAAAAAAGCTCACATTATTTGGTTAATTTTAATGTTTCAAATATTCCCGAAAACCTAAATTATTCCAGAATTTTTATCAACATAATTCGAAAATTTATTTCATCCAGATGTTAAAATGTATTGTTACCAATAGTATTGTTATCAAAACTTTTTCTTGACCAGTGACCACTTTGATTTTTTCATTCATTCACACAACAAGGATTACAAAAAATTTAAAAAATGATAAATTCTATTAATTTAATAATAAACTTTAATCAAAAGTTTTAATTTATTAATTTATCAAACATTGATAAGAAATATTTCCCTGTCCATTTTTCATTTACCACCGCTATTAACCTTTATTTGACCATTAGTAATCCGCGAATTATACCAATTTGGAAGCATATTAGTGTAATTGTTGTGAAATCAAAAATGCGCCTATTTTTTTAAGCCTTAATTTTTTTCTTTTTGTTTATTCAAACTTTTTTGATTTTTAAAAAAAATTAACTGAAAGAATGAAAATTAAACCTCAAAAGTTTTCATCCTTTTTAATCGTTTCTATTATTTATTTTTTTTTTTTTTTTTTGTTAAGTCAAAAAATTTGTTTTTTTTCTCCTTTTTTTTTCCTGTTTAATAAATTTTAGGTGAGAAAAGCTCTTTGGTTATTGATAATTTACAGGATAATGATGAAGCGGAAATGATGTTTCGCCACCACTTGAAGCCTCTTATAACATTTCGTAATGCTAAATGTGCCAAATGCTTTTTAAAATGATTTATTAAAAAAAAAAAAGCATTGCCCAAATTCTTATTGCATCCTTTTCTTTTTCTTTTTTTTTCTTCCTTTCACAAATTTTTCCATTTTTTTTATTTTTATCTTTTAAACCTTTCATTTTTGATATTTTTTTTTTTATTTAAATATAAAAGCAAACTGTTAAGTTTATAATGCCATGAAAAATCATTTTGTAAATTTATACCTTCAAGTGTAATAGTATTTTTGTATTTTTATTTTCGAAAAATTTTAAATTTAAAGCAAAAATTTTATTTCAATTTCAAAATTTCATTTTAAAATTTCGAAATTTCATTTTTTTAAAATTCAATTCGTATTTATTTACATGTTTGCTTATGGAAATATTCTAAGTAAGCTTAATTACTCAATTATTTAATATTGTAGGAAAATTCCCATTATATTTGAACATAAAATTCATTTCAAATCAAATAGTTTTTTCTATGTTTATTTTTGAAAAATTTTAAATTTAACAAACAAATTTTAAAATAATATCCATATTTATTTGCATATTCGAAAGATTGTAAGCCTAAGCTTAATTACCCATTTCTTTAATATGATGAACCCAAACAGACAATACTATTGTCATCATTTTTTTTTTCTTTTCCTACCACTATCAAAAATTTCCATAATAAATTTGCACACAAAATTCATTTCAAATCTAATAGTTTTTTCAAATTTTTGAAAAATTTCAAATTCAATTCACTTTTTTTTCTATAATTAAATTATTATTTATTTGATTATTTTAAACGATCCATAAACGTGCTAAATGTATAAATTTTTATATATTCAAAATAACTTTTACTATAAAATGGTTTTTTTCTTTCCCTTTTTCATTTTTGTACAGATCTATCAAAGTATTCAAAAAAAATACTTCCAAAATATTATTATTTAAAAAAAAATGTATTAAAACTATGGGAACAAAAATTTTTTTTCAGTTATTCAATTCGAATTAAAAACAAATAGTTATTTCATTAATCCGACTACGCTTATCTAAGCAAGATGATAGAATGAATCCATTTTTTCCAACTATTTACTTTTTCCTTCATAACATGGGATATATCTACGTTTTTTTTTTTTTTTTTTTTTTTATGTCTACTAGTACAAT
>NW_018108572.1:27030-28740 GCF_000183805.2 Loa loa
AAAAAAATAATACCACCATTATCATTTGAATCCATCAATCTATCAGTAAAGCTTTTCTTTTCTTGCCGTTCTTTTTTTTTTTTTTATTTTTGTTTATTTTTGGAATTAAATAATCAATCAATCATTTAAATGCATAAATCATATTCCATTTCTGTCTTTATAATTTCAACACAAAAAAAAAAAATATCACACATACAATAAAATGCAAATAAATCCTTTTTATTATTTAAAAAAAAAATAAAAATAAAAAATGGTTCATAAACCTTTTTCGTTTTTTTTTCATTCATTTTTTACTTTCACTTTTTTAAAAAAAGTAAAAATTTAAAAATTTTATCATTTGAAATTATTATTTCCACATACATTACTTATTTATCATAAGGATTATTGATAAAAATTATCGAGTCAATAAACTGATAATCTTTTTAAATATTAATAATCCTTAATTCTTTTTTTTTTTTAAAATTTATTCCTTTCATTTCATCGTTTTTTGTTGTTTTAGTCAGTGTCTAATTGTCCTCATATCTGCATGCCTTTTTTTTTTTTTTGTCACAATTTTTCATGTCTCATTTCATGCCTAATTTCTCATACTAATCATCTTATTCTTCCTTTCTTACACTTCTTCACTTGTCAAATTATTGTCTTCCATTCATTTATCACTTTTCATTTTTCATGATATCAGAAAAAAAAATTAAATAAATAAATAAAACAAGAAATTAATTTGTCAATAAAATAATTGAAAATTGGAAATGTTTTTTTTTTTTAATGAAAAAAGAAAAGAATTTTTCTTAAAACGAAAAAAAAATGCATTAATGTGTATTTTTTTTTCTAAATTTTTATTGGATTACCAAAAAAAAATGTTGACATTTGTTTTCAGGAAAGAATTATTTTTATTCTATTTAAAGATATTTTGTTATAAATTAAAGAGGGATATTACAGCAAAAAAAAAAAAACTTTTACTAATCATTAAAAGTTATGATAAAAAAGCAAAAAAAAAAAAATAAATAAATAAAAGGAATTTGCAAATCGATAAAAAAAGATGAATAAATAAATAACTTTCATATGTAAATAGACTACTTTTTTTTTCGAAAACAAAAAATACGCATAGGTTATATTTATCTATACCAGTTGTTTTTATTTCAATTTTACAAAGTAGTTATTACCGTAATGTTCGTGTTATTAAAGGTAATACAACAAATAAGTATAAGTAGTACTTCTAGTAAGAAAATTCACGAAGTATCTCATGGATAATTATGCTAACATATTTACTAAATACGTAGTAATAATTATTGCTCATGCTAATTTTTTCTTCTAAAAAAAAAAAAAATTTTAAAAATAATTCAATAAAAATAAAATTCAAAACAAGGAATGATTTTTGAGAAGTATAAAAATATATGTAAAAAAAAGAAGATTACTTATTTAATGCATAAAACTATTTTGAAGGCATTTTTAATATTTTAATTTTTGTAAACTTTTTTTTAAAAAAATTTTATTCTCCCGCCAATTAATAAAATTAATGAATTAATTTTACAATAAGGAAAAATTTCATTTAAATCATTTTGTTTTGCTATGTGAAATTAGCAACAAATCTCGTTTTATTCCAATTTTTATCGTTTGTTTATTTTCTTTTTTCTGTATTATTTTGTAATATTAATAAAATTGGAAAAGTTTTTGGCTTACGAAAATTTCCATCCCAATGTTAGCTTATTTCCG
>NW_018108572.1:29696-31737 GCF_000183805.2 Loa loa
GGCTTACGAAAAATTTCCATCCCAATGTTAGCTTATTTTTTCCGTTTCAATTTTACTAATTTTTATCTTTTGCCCTTTTTGGTTTGTAACTTTCATCTTTTTCACTTTTCTTTTTCTCCATTTTTTCTTTTTTATTAATTTGAAATCGATTTTTATTGTGTGATTTATCATTATCGAAATGCCGGATGAAGAAAAAGTATGCTATCCGGTCGGCGATGTCTCAACCATGCAATAAATATATTTTAAAATTCTTGCAAATCACTTTAAACTATTTTTTTTTTTTGGAATTTATAATTATGCATTTAAAAATCGAATTTTATTCGATTAATTAAGATAATAAAATAGAAAAAAAATAATTGAATAATTGAGAAAATGAAATAAAAAAGGAAATTTTTTTGCCGTCTATTTTATATAAATTTAAAAAAAAAATTACGCTTTTTTTTTAAAATGTTTAAATTTTTTTTTTATTTAGTTTCTCAATAAATTCATTTGTTTAAATTTTTATTCACCGGCATCCTTTTTTTTTTTTATTTATTCGTGCATTTAATTACTTAAGTGCAATTCAATTTAACAAAATTTTACAATTCAAAGATTCGTTTCTTCCTTACAAATATTAATGTTTTCATTCAATGTTACTAATCATTGCATTAATTAATTTCATATTAAAGATCTTTTTTTTTTTAAAAAAAAAAGAGATGAGAAAATTTTGAAGATTTTGTTATAACAATTTATTGCATAGCTTTATGCAATTTTAATTGCATTACAAACAAATGAAATAATTAACAAACAAGGGATAATAGATTTTTTAAATTTCTATTTATCATTAAAATTTCATAAAACTAATTAACACATTAGTTTGAATTATGCGATAATTGATCATAATTAACTTTCTTAATTTATTGTAATTTTTTCAAAGTTTGTTTTGTTCCGTTTTTTTTATTGAATCAATCAATTGGTACTATTTGTTTTCTTTTTGGTTTTTACATGTTTGAATAAAAATCTTCAAATGGTTCAAATTTCGAAATACATTAAAAAGAACAAAAAAAAAAAAAAAGTTGAAATTCAGAAATGCAATAATATGAAGGATGAAAAAGATTGCTTTTTTCCCCTTATTTTACAATATTAATTAAATATTTTATCAAATTACACCATTTCAAATTTCAATTTGTGATAAGCTTATATTGCATTGTATTTCACTGTTAAGGAATAATTTTTTAGAATTATTCAAAAAATTCCATTTCTAGAACTATTTTCCTGTCAAAACTTTAGCATCATTTCAATTTGAACTTTTTATTCAAATTATTTCAATTCATTTTTTTCCTTCTAATCATGAAATGCAAACATTTTATATGAAATTTTTGAAATATTTTTTTGAGATTTAATTTTCAAATTGAACAAATTTTTTGTCACATCAATATTTGACTGGTTGTTCCTTTAATTTTCGTAATTTTATTGCCAATTTATCTCTTTGACACTTTTTTTCTTTTACAAAAAAAAAAAAAAAAAGAAAAGAAAAAAGAAAAAAGAAACGAAAAAGTCAATTTCTTTATTTCCAAAAATTTAATCGTTAAATGGTAAAAAAAAAGAAAGGAAAAAAAAGCTTTACATAATTTTTCTATCATCAAAAATTTGTCATCCAATTTAAAAAAAAAGGAAAAAAAGAGAAAAAAAACAAATCTGTAATAAATTATACCTTAGAAAATTATTAGTTTTTTGTTAATTAAATAGGCATATGGACAAATGCATACCTTTAGTAAAGTATTCTCATTAAAAATCATATTGATGGAAAAATTATCAATATTAACGGATTTTTTTTTCTTTGTTTTGATTTAACTTGAATGAATGAGAAAAAATTTTTTGAATTTAAATTATTTTTATTGCAATTATTCATGCATTCAACATTCTTTTGATACATAACTCATTTAGTTGATTGCTTTACTTTTTTGAAAAATGGATTTTCAAGTAATTTTATGAATAAAAATTATGATTACTTCATTTCTTTGGTTTGCTTACAAAAAAAAAAAAAAAAATGTAAAAAAAA
>NW_018108572.1:32073-40022 GCF_000183805.2 Loa loa
AAAAAAGGAGAAAAAAAAGAAACTTATAGGAAGGAAATGATGATTATTTTTCATTGTTGATTTTATTTTTTAAACAAAAAAAAAAATAAATTCATAATTTTGCGAAAAAAAGTGACGATTGCTATTGTCATTAACAATTAGTTTGCATAATTTTTATTATTAACAATAATTTTTTAGCATTATTATTATCATAATTTTCTAAATATTCTGATAATGATATTTTTTTTCAAAAAAAAAAAACGACTGATTGTTTGGATCAATCAAATATAATTAATAGTTGTTTATTAATTTAATTAAATTACATTGAAATCAACAAGTCACTAAAAGTATCAAAGTTAAAGGTAGGAAAAGGTGGAAATAATAAAACAAAAAAAAAGGAGAGAAATGAAAATTTGTTAAAATATCAAAAATAGAATTTGAAATGTGTGATAAGCATAATTTAACACAGGAAATTTATCATATCAGTTATCTTACTATCATTTAATGCTAGTATTAGAAATGAAATATTGAAAAATATGGAAGTTGTGTTGAACTGTTTTTTTTTTTTTTAAAATTCATAATCAATGATTAGATGATCATTGATCAGATTAATTGTTAATTGTTGATTTGCCAATTGCTTTCAAAACAAATGATAATCCTTCAAATATGATAAGCCTTTTTATCTCTTGTTTTTCTTTTTTTCACTTTAAATTTATCATTTTCTTCCTCTCTTTCATCATCATTTAATAATGTATACATGTATTGATTGATTGATTAATTTATTTATTGAAACAATTAGTACGAATAGTATAGCATTATATTTCTTTTTAAAATTATTATTTACAATATTTAAAATAGATAAGAAATAAATTTCATTTATTTTATTAAAGAAAGTATAAGATAAAGTTTGTGACACAAAATAGCTTACTAATTTAGCATAAATGCAAAGAAAAAAAAATACAGTACTTTGCGGTACCGTTTTGTAGTATTACTGTATCATCAAAAAGGCATAAAATTTTACTAATAACATTTGAAATTAGTAAATATTAACATATTATTATTATTATTTCAATCATTTCGTATATTACAAAATTTGTGCCTTTGTGATACTGTATTATTATTTTTTTTTAAATTTTACAATAATTCATTCTTATCGTAATCCATTCATATAATATTTTATCGTTACGATATTTTCAATTTATACGTTTTTTTTTTTTTTGTTGAATTTAATTTTATTGATATAATTAATTAACTTTTATTACAATCATAGATATTATTAAAATTACAACATCTACTACTTCTTGGCATTCCACCTATTGAATTTACATCATTCATCGCTGGTACTGCTGGGAATTTTTTCTTCCTTTTTTTTTTTTTTTCTGATATATTTTTTACTAATGGGTGTTTGGATTTTGAACATACCACAAGAAATGGATAATCATATGAGAAGGTAAGCGATCGCCTTATTACATAAAACTATTTTATTTCGCTTATATTAGTTGTAAAATAAAAAATTTCAATACCATATTTGATTAAATACCGTATTTGTTATATGTAAGTTGTATAATACGGTAACAATATAAATAATCAATAGAGTGAATCGGGGAAGGTGATAACAATTTAAATCATTAATTTCTGTAATTTTTATGCAATACATTCAAATTCAAGCCAAACTTTAAATTAATAAATTTACCACGGCTTAAATTCGAACAAATTATACCTTCCAAAAATTGATTATTAAAATATATTCAAATGAAAAATGTAATCTAATTAATGTAAGTAAATTAAGAAAATTACAACTTTATGAATTCTATAAAACTGTTTTTAAATTGTACAGTATTTTTGTAATTTGATTATGAAGTAACAAATTTTGATGGCAATATTTTTACTGAATCAAATTTATATTTTTGTAAAAAGAAAAAGGAAAGACAAAAAGAAATTAATTGAATTGTACTTTATAATATGGTTGCAATAATTCAAATTATTAATGTTACATTTTATTAATTAACACCATTTATCTTTCCATCCCTTTTTTTTTTTTTTTTGTTTTTAAGAGAAAAAAAAAGCTGTCAAATTGTTGCACAGAAATTGCATTTTAAAATAAAAGACTTTGGGAAATTTTAGAAAAAAAAAAAAAAGAAAAACGAAAAGTTTTTTTTTTCTTTTTTTGTTTTGCTTAAAGAAATGAACAAACGCAACAACAAAATCTAATGGGAATATTGCGCTTTTTTTTTTCTTTTTTTTTTCAAAGTTCATTTCTATCGAATAGATTTTGTTGCATTAAAAAAGAAATATTCAAATTTAACAAAATCGTTTCTTTTTCTTTTTAAAATATCTTTGCCATTTTAAGAAGTAAACATTTTCCATTTTTGTTCTTTTTTTCGTTCTTTTTTCTTTCGATTGTTAATTCTTAAAAATTTTTTTAGTAATAATAATTTGAAATTAAAATAATTTGATGTGTAAATTAATATATATATATATTTATTCTTTTGAAATATTATAGGATAAGTAATATGATTGTTGTTATAGGTAAATAATTTAGAGAGTAATGATGATGAATGAAATAATATATAACATAATGTAATATGATAACTAAAATAGTTTTAAAAAGAAATAAAATATAATATTGATTGATTTAAAGCAAAACAAAAAAAAATTGATAGCGAATGATCAATTATAAATAAATTAAATGATGAAAAAATCATTTGGGAAAAAAGTTGATAATTAATTAATTAAATTATCAATGAAGAACGGTATCGAATAATGTGATGCGAATTTCGGGCACTTGTGATAGTTAATTAGTTCCATTTTAATTAGGTGAAAAAATTTAAATGGAATTAAAGATTCAATTAAATTTTATAATTAATAAATGAATATATGTGATGTGATTAGAAAATTTGATTCAAAGTTGTCGAAATTTTTTTTGTTATTTTTCTTGTAAAAGTTGCTTAAAATTTTTTGCATCTTTAGATAATTTATTATAAAAGACAAAAAAAAAGAAAGAGGATTTGTTACATTTCTAATTTTGTGATAAGTTATTTTTATCAGTTTAATTAGCACATTAGCTTAATAATGATTAGTTTTAGAAGAAAACATCAACAACAATTTATTTTATTATTTCCCCGTAGATCTTTTACAATTTTAGTCTTGAATTTGAAGCAACAATAAAATTTTAAAACAAAAAATTGATATTTAAAAAAAGAAAAAACATGGTTTCATTTTTTATTTCATTTAATTTTAGCATAAACTGAATGATATTAATAAATGGTAGGTAATATATCTTGTTGCCTTTTAATTTTAGCATCGTTTTTCGCATAAGCTATTAATTTATGATTTTATAAATGAAGAAATAAAATTATTGCCTAAGAAAATTTATGAATTCCCTTCATGCTATGTAAATTTACATACCTTAACTGGCTTTCTCTTTTTGAATTTTGAATTTTTGACATAGATGATCCTTTTTTCTTTTTCTTTTTCTTTTTTTTTCAATTTATAAAATAAAATACAATTTTTTTTTAATTTATAAAATGAAATACAATTTTTTTAATTTATAACACAAAATACAATTTTTTAATTTTTTACAAATACAATTTTTTTTGCACCTGAACATAGCATAAATTTACAAATACTATTTGCAATAATCAAATTCAAAATTACCTTTAAAGTAACAGTTATCGATTAATCTTATATATGATCCAAAATTATCATTTAAGTAATATTCAATTATCGATAATTATGTAATCAATTTGATCTCTTGTATGATCATATTTAATAACAATTAGTCGAATAATATAGTAGAATTAATTTCAACTTGTTAAAATGTTTCAATAACAAAAACAAATAATTGGAAATGTAGTAGTTACGTTATTTTAAAAATTCTTGAAATTATTTATAAATTTATAATTGAAATATTTTATTCGTCAAAATAATCATTCTAATCTTTTATCATGTGCTTATCTTCTGCTCTATTATTGCTGATAAGCATTTATTTGCTCAATCAATTTATTCGATGATAGCTGATATGAATTTAAATTTCAACAAATTAAATAGTTTACGACAAATGGAAAAATATGAAGAAAAAATGAAAGAAAGGCAATCTTTTCCAATAATAATGTTAGAAATGAACAGATAGACATAAAATGAATGGTAAATCATAATTGGAATAGAAATAACTAAAAATGAAAATTTTAAAATAATAAAAACTTAAGAGAAAAAATGACCGATTTGCTTGTAATATTTAATAAAAAACTAAATTATCTCTTTCCAAATCAAAATTATAATTTAAGAATTGAATAATGCTAGAAGTTTTAAATTTGAGAAAACTGGAAATATTTGGAAAGTAGCTAACTTTCCTTTTAATTATGCATGTTTAAATTAATAAACGGTAATAACGATAGCGTCAATGATAATTGATAATGCTAATTGATGATGATAATGATAAATGAACAATACGTAAGCAATTTTTCTAATTTTTTAACAATTTTTTTTTTTACTATATTCGATAATTCGCATAAAGCATTTTTTCCATGCAAATTTTGTCAAAAAAATTTTAAATTTATGTTTTCATTGATCTTTGTACATTTAACATTTCCCCTTCATTTTATAATTTTATGTTAGTTCATTATTTAAATAAATTTAAGTGTTATTTTAAAAATATTATTTTTAAATATTAAAATTTTTCATTATTTAAATAAAACATTAACTTTTAATAACCAAACAAATTATTATCACATGTTGAAATTTTCAATGCCAAAATTTGACAAATTACATAAGTTATTGAAAAGAATATTTAAAGACAAATAACATCCAAATCAATAATACTAAAATTGATTTGGAATGATTTTAGATTAATACTACTTAAAATTTAAACTATTCTAACAGTTCCTTTTGATTTAAATAATGATAAAGTGATAACAGATGAAGTATGAATAATGATATGAAATTAAATACAATAATGAAAAAGAAAAACTAAATATTTAAGTGATGAAATTAAATTGGAATTAAAAATTCTTATGGTATTTAAATTGTATGAATACGAATAAAAAATTCTTCCCTTACTCTGATCTACCCATTAACGTTGGTATCCATTTCTAAGGTTTAAACAAAAAAAAAAAGACTTTATCTTTTTTTCAAATTTATTCCATTCTCTTAAGCAGATACTATAAATTACAAATGCAGAAAAAAATTAAACTTTGTATCAAAAAAAAAAATATTAAAATTAATTTTAAAATTATAATAATGAAAAAAAAAGTATTTCAAATTTAATTTTTTGAAATATTATTTTGAAAAAAAAACAATTCATTTTTAAATTTTTTTTTTTTTTTTACGCAAAAATATAAATATATGATTATTTTGATATTTTATATTTTTTTTTTTATTTTCAGCGAATCATACAAATTTATTCGTATGGCGGATGATTTACATGATTTGGCACGCTACCTCAATGATATGCGAATATGTTTTATAGCATTAACTGTTATGGGATATATTGTATTGATATTATATGGAATTATCTTTTGTGTTAGGAAGAATCGAAGGCAACGTGGTGCTAATAATGCTAATTCAAGGACAAGGGGACGATGGGATTTTCAGGTAAAGGTAACTAAAACTTTTCTCATTTCCTATCTTATACCTCTCATTTAATTCTAATTAGTTTGCAATATAATTATGGTCAATTAAAAAAAAAAAAGTTGATTTCATCATAAAATGAATGAGATGATGCTTATTGTACCGTATGGTAGTTACATGTGTTTTGCATATAATTATCATACGATATAACAGTCATACGGTACACGATTTACAAGTAATCAGCTACAATGTTTATTTATGATTTAATAATGCGTAATAATATATTATAGGTATTCCATTTCTCAAGGTTGAAAATATTTTGTAATATTTTGTATTAAATGATTCTTTATAACAAACATATATTGATGAAATACCATTTAACTTTTAATAATATATTATTTATTATGTGATATGTAAATATCATGATACTGTAAGATATATAAAAATGATTTAGATCATGTTCATAATTTCATTTATATTTTCGAAAATTTTAAGAATGAGAAAGTAATGAATGGTAATAAAAAGAATTATGGCTATTTTATCTATCCATCTATTATCTAATCCTTTATCTGAATTCATTTATCATATTCTAAAATTATCATTTCAATAAAGGATATGTTAACAATATTTGTAGAAAATAACAAAATTGTCATATAAAATACAGCAAAGAAAATATAAAAGATCAAAATATTAATACTAGAATTTAAAATATAATAATATACTGTTGCTATGATACTGCTAAACATATTATTATAATGATATATTGATAGTACGATACTATAAAACACATTATTATAATGATATGTTGATATCACGACATTACATGACATTTTTTATTTCTTATGCAATATGTTGATACCATATCATAATATTATCAAACATATATCCGAGTGAAATAGACAGACATCATTATGATTAGTTAGACTATGATTTCGGTATAACTAATACTAGAAGAATTAATCGTAATTAAACCTTTATTGAATTCAGATCATATATTTACTACTAAATGAGTTAAGTAAACTTCAACCTAAGTAAACTAAGTTAATTTTAGCTAAGCTTAGGCTTAATCTTTTATTCTTATTTATAAATTTACAACCAAATAATGTAAAATTATAAATTGGAAATGAAATAAGCTTTGCAAATGAAATTATTTTGTATTTTATGCAAGAATATTTTTTGTTATCATTTAAAGATTTTGAAAGTAGTAAACTAAAAGAATAAAAAACTAAACTTCATCAATTCATGATTGCAAATAATTGTACTGATGGTTGAAATGATGATGATGAAATGAGTATTTAATTAGTAATATATCGTTTAATCAATCAATTTCAACTGGAATTTTAGGTTGAAAATAGAGATCAACAGCATACTCAAAATGATGATTTGGTATCTGTAAGAAGTGATGGATTACAGGGTGTTACGTCAAGTTTCGGTTTAGGTTCTTTTTTTATTTTCTTTCTTTCGTTCCATTCCATTTCCTATTTATTTATGTAATTTATTTCAGATTTAATATAATCATATAATTTACATTATTATTCAATTAATTCACCGTCATTATTCGTACAATTAATATGATATTGTATGATAATATCAGCTGATTTGTTTTGTTTTACGCAAAATTTTTCGAAAAAAATTTTCAACCAAAATTTTAAAATTCCAAATTTTCAAAATTTTCCAATGAAAAAGATAAAAAAATACCGCAATATTTAGGTCGCAATTATCACCGAAATCCTGCATCATTCATGCGTCATGGTATTGGCATGAATCATGCTCAACAAACTACAAGGTAAGCATTTCCTTCAATTTTGTTGCATATTTGTGAATTTAAATTTGGTTTAGTTCCTTCAAATTTCAATTTCAAAGGAGATTGTTGCGATTGTTGTTTAAAACGCACCGTTTTAAACGATAAATTATTTCAAAATTTTTAAATGACAAATTTTTCAAATGACAGATTGTCTCAACTGATCGACTATTTGATGGAAAAGACTGGAAATGAAGGAATGAAAAAAAAAAGATTGAGAATGAAATGGAATAAAACTCGCATACTTTCTCTAATGGCTTTTAGTTCTTTTTAAACTTTCATAAATTCCTTATTTACTCCTTTTTTTAAAACTTTTTTTCCTCATTTTCATGAACAAACAAAATAAAAAGAAAAATTGTAATATATTCTGAAATTGGAAAAATTACATTAAAGAAAACTTTTTGATTTAATATAAAACTTATCAAAAAATTGCAGATTTTTGTTAAGATTTAAAAATAAAGCAATGAGAAAAAATTGGCAATAATAGCTTAATGAAATTTGAATAAAATTGCGAATCTCAAGATTGTTATGTTTTGAATCTCGAGAAAAAAAATTTTAAGAATCTCTGATAAATTAACTAAATCGATTGTTAATTTAAATC
>NW_018108572.1:40514-42510 GCF_000183805.2 Loa loa
AAAAGTGAAAACGAAATTTCAAAATATGTAAAATTTAAATTTAACAATTTCTAAATATTATTTCAGGTTAATGGCTGATCAAGATAGTGGTGTTGTAAAACATCAACTACCACATATAATAACTGATCCACCAAGTAGTGATGAAAATACTCCATCGGCAAAAGTTCCCGAACTATTAAAAGGCGCTATGGAAATGTGATAACACATCTGTACAATATATATATATTTTCTTGTTTACATTCACATTATTCCCACTTTCTTTTTTCATTTTTTTTTCATTTCCATTTCTAAAATTTGATTCAATTTTACGATCTCTTTTATTCTTTTACATTTTATTATTATTTGTTTAAAAGTATTTTTTTATGGGATGAAAATTTGCTGAAATCAATGACAAATTTGATGATTTTTTTCCTTTTTCTTTCTTTCTTTGAAAGAAATAAAATTGTCGACAGAAAATTAATCCGACAATTTTCAAAAAACTTTGTTAAATTGGACAGATATTTTAAAAATGTTGTAAATTGAAATGAATAATTGGTTTCATTGGAAGAAAATCTTATTGATGATGAAATTTTGCTCGTTTTTTTTTCCAAAAAATTCGACATTTTTTCTAAAAAAAAAAAAAAGAAATGAATTATTCCATTATTAAACAGTGTCATAAATTTTAGGTCAGTTTGAAAAATCCGTCTTTATCTTAAATCATTCATCGTTTGAACACCAAACAATGCTTAACTTCTCTGTACTGATATCAATCAAGCATTTACTTCAGATTGTTAAATAATTCTATCAACAAAAATTATTAAACTGATAATTATTAAAATTCATTTTCTTTTTTTTCTTTTAAATTAATTTTTATCAAAGAGAATTTATTTCATTTCATTGAGCTAACAATAATGCAATGCAAAAAAAGCAAAAATTTCTCAAATGATAGAATAAATAAATCAATCGTTGCTATATTTTGGAATCGAAATATTTAATTTTACATTTATTTCATATTTTATTACATAATTTGCATGCATATTTGATAACAATTTAATAGAATTAATCATTATTCATTTTTGCCGATAATTATTTTTTAATATTTATTAAACAATTTTAAAATTTTAAACTTTTAAAA
Source organism: Loa loa (assembly GCF_000183805.2). Taxonomy (NCBI): domain Eukaryota; kingdom Metazoa; phylum Nematoda; class Chromadorea; order Rhabditida; family Onchocercidae; genus Loa; species Loa loa. The sequence goes on from NW_018108572.1 coordinate 41,629, forward strand.
TCTGCTATCATTTTTAACATCTCTTTATCTTTCTTTCAGCTTCTTCTCCTTTTTCTTTTTTTTTTAATCTATTAATTGAATGGAAATATTTCAAAGTCTTATCATTCTTATTTCTTATTTGTTTAATAATAATTATAAAAGTATGCAATATAAGGGATTGAAAAAAGGAATAAATCTTGGGAATTATTTGATTAATTATTGAATTTATAAAAATTTTGCTATAAAATAATATATCACATATATCGTTATCATTATACGTTTCATATGATATATATATCATTTTATGTAACGGGTATATTTTATTTAATAACGATCAAATATTGGCATCTTTTTTGAAAATGCGAAAATATTTCCGGAATTCAGGAAATTGTCTTATTTCTGATATTAAAATATTTTTCCGGTGCAGTTTTTTTTCTTTGTTTTTTTTTTCATATTCTTTAAATAAAATTACTATAAAATTTCAATGATTATTTTTTAATTTAAAAAATTTTTTTTTTCGTTTCCTTCTAATCTTATAAGAATATGAAATATTTGATTAATTATTTGCAATATTTATTGAATTTTGTTCTGTTTTCATTTCAAAGATTTCTTCCAAAACAAACAGAATGATAGGCCGGTGGCGTTATCATTGTCATTACATATATATGTATATATATGTATGATCAGTGCCTTAATCAATGTATGTCTTCATAAATTGATAATGATACTGTAATTCGTTACGCTTTTCATGATTATTTGCCATGTCGCATAAATGTGATTATTATTTTGATGATAACAAGCAATGAATAAAAGAAAAGAATTGTATGGATAGATAGAACGGAATTCATTTATTATCTGAAATGATTAATTAACTTATTTCATGATTTATTCATTGTGCGCAAA
>NW_018108572.1:42719-55426 GCF_000183805.2 Loa loa
TTTTTTGACAACTGATAATTATGAGGATAATTAACAAAACTCTGACTAATTAATGTAACGAAGAAAGTATGGATGAAATCAAAATAGTTATTTGAAATGCACAATTATTTCAATAATAATACATAAGATTAATATACGATTAAACTTAATCACTTTGACATTATTATATCAGTCTAAGGACATGTCAAGAACTTTTTTATTTTGACCTTACACCGAAATGCGTTATGACATTTGTTTATAAAGGAGTAATATACTGTCAATTTAATTAGAACGAATTAAAATAAAGATTAAAAATGATGAAATTTATTATGATTTATATCATTGTAAGTTTTGGATGAAAAGAGAAACTTCTTAAAATTGATTTTGAAGTTTTAAAAAAACTTTTTTTTCTTGAGCAGTATATCGCATTAATCATGGGTTATTTTAGAACGGAAAACAGGTAATTTATAGTTTTCGTACTTATTTCTAATAGTTCATATCCAAACTGTTTTGGAGATGTTTAAAATAAATCAATGGAAATATTTTCCGAACAACAACTTACCGATATATACTTTCCGGTTATCTTAAATGAATGACAATCAAAACTGTCAATCAATACTGTATGGTCAGTTTGGCTACTAATTGATACACTTTTTACCAATATCAATTAATTTAGCATTGATAAGCTTGATAATAATGGACGATGACAAATGTGTCAATTATGGAGAAAAGAATTACTTATCATGAAATATGATCGAGAAATCTTGAAGCAACGTTAGCACATTAAGATTGAAAAGAAATAAAATGCATTTAGGATTCTTTGGAATAAAAAAAAAAAAGAATCTTACCTGCTAGATCGTACCTATCTTGCTTGTTAACTACCTGCAATACTAAGTAAATCAACGAAAAGTTTAACCAAACCAAACGATAGATTAAATGGAATATTGTAAGCGTAAAATACTTAAATAAATTTCTATGCAATCATTTTTGGCATTCTATTATCTTTGTTATAGTTGACATTATTCGAATTAAAAATTGAAGTTAAACATGGGATAATTTTGATGGTTGACATTATTTGAGTTAAAAAGTTTTAAAAAGAAAATCTATCGTGTTTAGCATTATTTGAGTTAAAAATTAAAGTCAAACAGGTTGACATTATTTGATTTAAATTAAAGTTTAATAAAGACAAATATGCTTACTACATTTATCATCTAACTAAATGAAATCATGAAATCCTCTTCAAATCATTCCTACAATTTCAATTTTATTCATGTTAAAGTTCTAGAAAAACCAATTCAATGTTGTTATATCAATTTAAATTTAAAAAAATTTATTCGCATCCTATTCCAATATCATTATATCTGTTCAATATTAGGAATTCTGATGACAATTTCGACTAAAGATGCGACATTTTGAACATACAAAGCATAAATTTTGTATACTATTTCAGTACCTATAAAGGATATTATAATGAAAAATCATAAATCATACACGATTATTAGAATTAATTCAATGTTCAAAGAATAAAGCAATTAAGATGATCCATATGAATATGTATTGATTGATCAGATGATACTATCAAAATATCAAGCTGAAATATGAATCTCAGTAACGGTAGCTAATATCTTCACAGTTTCATAAAGATGATAATTATTTCTTATATAACTGAATTTTAATCTGAAAATTTTAGAAATTCTTAATTAACATAATAAAGCTTATATGATGACATATATTATTACTACTACTACTATTACTATTAATAAGCATATCCTTCAGAATAACTCCTCATCATCTACGTTAATTTCTAAACTATTTTCCAATCATAAATCATTACTCTTAAACTTCAAAAGGAAATATTATTTTAAAATGCTGCAAAAAAAAGGAAAGAAAAAAAAGGAATAAAAATCTAATCAAATCTAGAAAATATGAAAGAAATGGATAAAAATTAAATGTTAAAATTGTTCATATCAATTTTAAATTTTTACAAACTGTTTTAAACAATTGTGAATCAATTTGCATAATATACTAAGTTAGTCTTTAAGTTAAAGAAAAAAAAACAATTTATCAATGTTTTCTTCATCAAACTGACAATACATTATCATGCAATATGTGATGAAGATATAGTTTATGAAAGGAACTAATTTTTGCTGATAAAATAAATCTTTGAAAGAATTAGCTTCTCGAAATATCACATCCTTCTCTTTTTACATTATTAATAGCAATTATAATAAGTGAAGTTCAATGAACTAGAATTGAAATTTGTATTTTACGTGTTTCAAATGAACATTTCATTAAATGAATGAATAAAAAGTAAAATCACAAATGAATGATATAAGTAAATATTTACCTCTTTCAAGCAAATCGTATTATCATGTAACTTGACCTGATAGTTTTATCATTACTTCTTATCATGATATGAATAAAAAGTTAAATGCATACAAAATTCTCAACATTTGGCTCTATAAAATTTTTGTATAAAAGTATCATTTGATGACCATTGATGACCACTGATGACCATTGCAGCAAACACTACATATATCAAATGAATATACATTAAAATAATGGAAAACATTTGATATTAATACTTGAAAAAAGGAAAAAGATGCAAAATTCCCGGGAGAATCGATATGTGAAAAAGAAGTCAACATAAGTCCTTTGACAATAACCACCATGATTACAATATTCAATCATCATTGAACAAAAAACAATCAAAACTCTCCACTTATAGGGGGTAATAACCGCCCTGTCATCTATCTATTAGATGACCAATCTACCTTCTCCACCATTTCCCTTTCCTAATTCGATCATGTTCTGTTACAGTAACCATCTTTCTTTTTTTGATAACAAAGGATGCATTTATTCTTTTTTCCATATCATACATACATCGGTAAATTGCATCTTCGACAATAACCACCATAATAACAATACTGAATAGATTTAGTATTATAGATGACCATTCTTCCCTCCTAATAAATCCAATGACCATCCTTTTGTTGTATTCCACGTGTGACATACAAATCCGATCAACTACAGAAGATTCAATGAAGCTAATTTATTGGATAGGTTAGTCGTCATTTATTCAATTTAATGATAGAAGAAGAATTGAAATGGGACATTGATAATACCACTGAGATGTCATCATTATGTGACAGTGTTGCTAAATTCTTAAAGATAATCAAACAAGATTATTATCATTTATTTTCTTTTCATTTTTTACAATTATAATTTTAATTATTGAATTATTATAAATGAATTAATTTTCCATAATGATTAACGTTTGTATAATTTTGTTGTATTAATTCAAAGAAATTTGACATTTTCAAAAATAGAAAGGAATTTATATACAAATATTTAAATTTAAATTATTATTTATTGAATGATAAGATATATTACTGATATATTCATTGTGTATTCATGGTTCGAGCTGTATAGTGATAACAAATAACAAATGTTTGTCTAAACTGTTCTCAATGAGTCATTTGTCATAGATGTCCCTTTATTTGTGACATATAAAATAAAGCATAAAATTCTATTACATATCGAAATGATAAATCAAATTGGTTTAGTAGTTATCATCAATATCATGAGACTACTTCTATGCTTCTAAAGTTAATATCATTTAAAATCATTTAGCGAAATGTTAGTGCTAAGATATAGATTAATCCTGATAAATTTAGAATTTTGTATTTCTATTTCAGAAATTTTGTTTCCAGAAATTTTATTTTAGAAATCACCATGTTTCAGGGATTTTATAGTGGATAGCCGTATTTTAGGCTCAATAATAGTAATAATAATGAATTTGAAAGAAAATAACAATTTGGTAACAATTATTGAAGGGAAACTGACCGATATCATCCGCGGTATCGCGAATTATTCGGGCATTTGCTATTAAAGATAACGTTTTTATTTCTTTACTCTTTATTTATTCCCAAATTTTATTTTTTTTTTAACATAGTGGAAAAAGTTATAAATTTGTATATCAAAAAAGGTAATTTTCTTAGTTTCAATATTTTTTATTTCATTGCTTTTGACAATTTAAATAATTAATTTTAAGGAAAAGAATTCCATTTGGAAAATTAAGCCTTAATTTTAGTCTCAAATGTTTTAATTTAGAACAAAACTGAAATAGCTATTACTCGAGTAGTTTCATTGCTAAAATGATAAAATGCAATATGGTATATCATAGATCAATATCAAATACAGCTTGCAGAAAAGATATGAACTAGAGAAAGTTAACGAAATTTATTTTTAATGAAAAAAAAAAGTGAAACAATTGTCATCTTTGCAGATTTGTACTGTATACGACGACAGATATTTGTATATTCAATTATGGCACGGAGCAAATTGTTAAATTATGAATCATTATAAGTCAAATTGTTAAAATTGTCACAGGCCAAATTGTCAAAAATTAAATGTAAATATGCAAAAAAAAAAAGGATACACTGATGGCGCTATTGCCTAAATGAAAATTTATTTTTTTTTTTGTTTTTCATTTCGTTTTACCAAATTTTGAAGAAAATTTAACAATGAATCAAAAACAAAAAACAAAAATTTATGCGAAAAGTAACAAACAAAAGGAAGAAAAAGATTTGTTTTTCATTTCGTTTTACCAAATTTTGAGGGAAATTTAACAATGAATCAAAAACAAAAAACAAAAATTTGTGCGAAAAGTAACAAACAGAAGGAAGAAAAAGTTTTTCTAAAGGAAGTAGCGTATGGGATTATTTCACTGTTCATTATCATTGTCTTCCTATTTTTTATCCCTCGCTTTAATTAAAAACAAATGTTAATTAATGAGTGATTAAAAGGGAGAAACAATTCATAATAACTATTGTTTATTTCAAATTTAATTTCCATCAGTTTCTTTTTTTTTTGTTTCACTTCCCTCTTTTTTTTCAAATTTCTGGCAAAAAAAAGGGAAGTGACACAAAAAAAGTTATTGGAAATTAAATTCCAAACAAGCAACAGTTATGGATTTCTCTTCTTTTAATCATTAATTAATTAGCATTGTAAAACAGTGCCATCTCACCCTATTCTACCACCATCATTTAATCATCTATTGATATGTATTGATCTTAATCAATGTAACTTTATCAGTATTCTAATATAACCTAAGCTTATCCTATTATTTGTTATCATTTTTTAACGAATCACCTTAAAAATTAACATTGGAATACTTTGGATGACTTCTATGCTAACAATTTTCTTATTATTATATTTTCATTGCCTTCTCTTATAAGTCTAAACATCGGATCGATTGCTTAATATATTGCTATTTTATTTCTGCATTTTATCAATTTTTGAAAATTATCGCCCATTTGATGTTTGTTGAAAAAGAATAGCAATAAATTAAGTTCAAAAGAAAAAACAATTACTTTTCTATCAAATCCAAAAGTTTCACAAATTTGACAAATATTCCTCATCATCCCAGTAGCAATTAATTCATTAAGTATAATTAATCATCGATTTTATCTATCAACATTTTGGATTCGCAAATAGTAGCGTAAAAATTGAAATAAATTTAAATTTTAACAACGATCGCATTATATGTTTCGTCTTTTGCAACCTTGCCTTAAATGATTTGATCAATTCTTTTCAAATTAATTAAAGTCTTTTTTCTTCTTTCTTTTCCAATTTTTAGTCTTTTTTCCTCACTGATATTACTTCATGGTTTTTTTTCTTATTGATAAATTGATATTACTAAATTTACAGTACTCCCACCTAAACTGGATTCATTAACTGATATACTCATGCCTAGCTATTATTTACACCCTATTATTTACACCTGTATATTCAACATTAAGGAACAAATATTTCACAATTTTCCAAATGATTCATTGACATTTGAATTACTCATTCGGACAGTATTGGTTGACTAATTTACCAATAATTCCTTTCCCAGAGTTTTGTTGGTGATTGTAGCACATTTTTTGTAATCATAAATGAAATGATAACACTTAAATAATCTATGCGGGAATGTGCTCGTGGATGTAGGTGTAGGTGTGGGTGTGCAGGAGACCAAAAATCAAAGATTAATTACATTAAAACAAATTGAATATTTCTTACCTCAATGCAATATAGGTACATGCCAACAAAACTATCATTAAAAGTTACATTAATCACCATTGCTCAATAAATTATTGGAAACATTACAGGGATCAAAAGTGATGTAAAATAATACTTGTACCTTAGAGAATGGCGCAAAGTTCTCGTATTTCCGAGATTGGTATAAGGTGTTCGTATTCTTCGAGATTGGTGAATAGAATCTATTAGAGCATTAAAATTAGTGAATAGAACCAATTACGATTACTTTAAGGATTGTCATCTGTTCGATACACTAACTTTCATCGCTTGTAACAGGAATCACTTTAAAATGGACTGTCTCCGTGCAATTTTTCTACAGCCACTGAATCTGTTTCAATTTATATTTTATTGAAATTAGACTAACTTGCTAAACTGACCAAAATTTCTGCAAATTCAAATCTCGCTGCTAGCGGGCTTTCCGGTAATTTATTTATAATCCAAATTCCAAGAGACCTGAGACTTTTGCCCTTTTTCTCTTGACAATCCGTTAATCCCATGTTCTTTTTCAAATCCCATCTATCTCTCACCAACTATTTGTTAATTTCTATCCCATTACTATTGGGAGTTTCTACATCATACTAATCTTTCGTTTCTCCTGAAATACACACTATTTCGTGCTATGTACAAATTACTGGCATTTTCCTGTTCCTTTTTAGTAATTAAATTCCTTGTGTTGGTTGATTTCATTTCCATTTCCATTTCGGATTTTACGAATTTTTGCATTCACTTCTATAAGAATTATAAAATTTTAAGCCTTAGTTCAGCTGATTTGAATTCCAATCGCATGCTTCTAAATTTCTGTTTAAATTAATTTGAATGAAATTTCAGCTTCAAAGAACTCCAGGCTTTTACCTGTTTTAATTCCAATTCTTATCTCTTCAAACTCCAATTTCAAATTTGTATAATTTAAATATGAGCTTTAATTTCGAATCCAGTTTTATTCTTCTAAAGTTGGATTTTATTTAAGTTTATTCAACCACCGAACTTATATGGGATTTCCACTTCAGGTTTGTTTCTTACAATCTCCGCTTCATATTTTTGTTATATTATTGAAAATTAATTTTAGAAAATTCATTTCTTCTTGCAGGATAAAACGTATGGATGGGATGAATTCTGATTTGGAACAGCATTATGGACGTTTGCGGCGATTCTTTTTCGGTGATGAGCCGTGGAAAATAGCTGCAAAAGATTCAGATATCGAAAAACTTTTCCGGAAGTTCTTTTCCAAATTACAAGTTAAACTTCAAAGGTTCAACTTTCTCACTTATTTATCTTTTTTCAAAAAATTTTTCTTTTAGACTTATGTTTTTTTTCTATGAATTCTACTTCATTGTATAATTTAGCCTTCTGAGTTCGAGTGATGACGATTTTATGGATCCTCCAAACTGTATGGATGATATTGTCAAAAATTTTTGATTTGTATTTCTCAATTAATGATGACAAAATTTTGCAAATATGCTAATATGTCAAAAATGCTTATTTCCGTATTATTCAAGCTTTCAAGTAGTCATCATTGCAGAATTATGTAATATCATTTTTTTACAATCATTAGTGATATTACAAATTGTCACAACCGGCATTTCAAACTTTCCATCATTATCGTGAAATCATTGTTTTGTTTTGATCAGTTTAGTTTTTCATGATATCTCATCAGTTATACTCTTGCATTAGCATGTAATCTGATTACTACAGTCACTTATCATATTAGCAGGAGGAAGGAACACAACCATCAGGAGGAGGAAGATGTCATCGCATCATCGAGTGTCACTGCATCATCGAGTAATATGCTAGATATCCCGGACAGCTCCAAATTCTTGCGCCATCATACGACTCGTTTAGCTGTGGATATTCGGGAAAAAGATGACCTTGAATTGAGAGAAGTACGTTATTTGTGTATTGTTTATTTTTGAAACATTTATCGAGTTCCAACTTAATATTGGTGCAGAAACTAAAAAAAAAATTCTAATATTCACTTTTCGTGCTTACTTCGATTAGTTTTAAGTTCCTTCTTAGCCTTTTCTTTCCATCTGTGCTGAATTTTCTTGGTTGTCGAACTTAACTCATTTTGTTGATTTTGTCGTCGTTGTTCGGATCATTTTTTGGTAATTTCAATCATGGAAGTAGTATTAGTACAAGTCATGGATTTACCTAGGTTATATATATTTCAGGTTCCGGAACACGTCTTGTCCGAATATACTTTTGCCCTTTCATCGTTTATTGCTTACGAGAATCGAATGAAATTCAATCAGTTACGACAATTGCGTATTGCTCAAAAAAACTTGCCCATTGCGGAAAAACGTGACGAAATTTTGGAAACACTCCAAAATGTTAAATTTTGATAGTAATTCCTCATTTAATGGTGTAGGAGAATTGAAATGAAAGCATTAACTTTGATATCCAAATTAATGAAATCAATGAATGACACTTTCATTTGTTTGATTCAGTTACTTGGAATCGGAAATTATCTTACTGCCATTAAAATTAAAATAACTTGTTTTTGGTGATTTATCCATTTTGCACGGATTAAAAAACGCTTGTTGCAGGTAAAAGTTCTCCTTATTGCTGGTGATACAGGTTGTGGCAAAAGTACTCAGGTATATTTTTTTATACAGAGGCAGAAGTTTTTTTCGAAGCAATATCAAATTCTTTGATTCAATTTCAAAAAGTTGAACGGTTTTCAGGTTCCACAGTATCTTCTGGATGCAGATTACGATCGTATCGCGTGTACGCAACCACGTCGCATTGCAGCAATAGCTCTTGCTCGGCGAGTTGCCTATGAAACGTTGAATGAATATGGAAGTAAGATCGCTTATCAAATAAGGTTCGAAAAGACGCGTACTTTAAAACTCGGCTGTTATTTGTAACCGAAGGACTACTTCTAAGGCAGCTGCAGTCTGATCCGGAACTCAGTCAATATAATGTATGAAATCATTTGTTTTGATCTCTTTTTCAGTTTTGCTTTACGCGTTCTTCTCGATTTCAGGTTACAGGAACAATAACGCTGACAGTAAAACGTATGTCAGTCTTCAAACCAATGCTGAGTGTATTAACTGAACTGTTAGTGAGAAGCGGTGACCAACCAGTGATTACTAATGACCATTCATTCCTAACTATGTGTCTGTAAATAAGAGTTTGCATGTTTTGCTTAGAGAAGCTTGTTTACCATTCCATTACGTTACATTTTAGGTCATTATATTGGATGAAATCCATGAACGTAATTTATCCGGTGATTTCTTGTTAGGACTACTTCGCAACTTGGTACGAAGGCGGGATGATTTGAAACTAATTTTAATGAGTGCTACCATCAATCTGGAATTGTTTCAGAATTATTTCGAAAATGCTCCAGTTATCAAGGTGTCTTTTTGAACGATTTAAAGTGTTTCTAAAAGTTTTCTCTCATAAGGATTTTCAAATGATGAATGACTGTTTTATTGAAATTTCTTTACAATTTCTACTACCCAGTTTATATTTGTCATGTATTATGTTGTGCAAATTCATCGTATTCTCCAACCGAAATTTCTATACCTGGAAAACAATCAGTTACTTTAGGTAGCCGGACGCCTTTATCCCATTGAGCTACGATATATGCCAATAAAAGAGCATGACCAGTACGAATCGGAAAAGAAGAAAACAAAAATTGATCCGGCACCATATCTTAATGTGAGTTATACATTCACATTTGAAGAACAAATCTGTTCATTCGTACACGCTGCATCTTGAGAAAACGAGAGATAACATCGGGTAAATTCAAGGATGTAACACTTTCTGGGAGATGTTTGTGGTACCATTCAGCAGTCATTTTTTTTTCAAAATCCACCAGTTAGGCTATTCTTCTCTACCACTTTAGTACCGTAAAAGAAAATTTTTTTTTTTTCAATTTCAAATGAGTTTTTTTTTGATTAGAAAGTATAACACAACCCCAGTAATAATCCTTGGTACATTTAGATCCTTCAAATGATCGATGCAAAAGTTGATAGTAATGAAAGAGGTGACGTTTTGATATTCTTGAATGGTGTCTCAGAAATATCAACGGTTGCGGAAGCCTTAAAAGTCTATGCGGAAACATCGAAGAAATGGATTATTCTGACGCTGCACAGGTAAGATTCTCGAGTTTTCTTTTTTCGCCTTTTGTGACATTTAAGTAACTAAACAGTAATTATATAAAATCTGGAAAATTGTAGGAAAATTTAGTCGGACTTCGCATTTCATATTTTTTGCTAAATAACACAACTTTATACATTCAGCACCTTATCAACAGAAGAACAGGACAAAGTGTTCGATATAGCGCCATTAGGAATTCGAAAATGCATATTAAGTACCAATATCGCAGAAACATCTGTTACTATCGACCGGGTAATGTTGTTTATATTTTCCCTCTTTTTTTTGCGAATGTAATGCTGTTTATAAAAAAAGCAATGACTTTTTTTCTCCAGATCCGATTTGTTATTGATTCCGGAAAGGTGAATCTGGTAAAATTTGATTCAAAAACAGGGATGCATTCACTTCGAGAATACTGGACTTCTCAGGCGTCCGCCGACCAGCGGAAAGGTATCATAATTTTGAATTAAATGAAATGGAAGGAATATATTTTGAAATGGGGGGAAGCGGGATTAAATTTGCAATGACAGAAAAGGAATTCATTCTATAAGCTTTGACGCATTTCTTTGGCCTAGAGCTCTAGAAATCAAAAAAGTTTCCAGTGAAAATGTTAACGTTTCAAAGGCAACCTAAGCCAGGCAAGGAAAGTAATGCTTTTGCTGCATTTTCAGGTCGTGCAGGTAGAACCGGTCCAGGTATATGTTACAGGCTTTATTCCCAGCAACATTTTGATAAAATGGATCCGTTTACAGTTTCTGAAATTAACAGAGTTTCGTTGGAATCACTTGCTATGCAAATCGTAAATATGAATCTCGGAAGTGAGTAGTTTTATGCTGAATAGATTATGGCGACACCAACTTATTTTGCAAACACTTAACAAATTATTAGATAAAACTGGATGTCTAAGTTCCAGATAAATTTGGGAACTGTTGTATAAAAAAGCATTTTACCATATTATAAGTTCATATTTTATTCCATTTCAGTTTCACCACTTGAATTTCCATTTATTGAAAAGCCGAATATGGGTGAGTTAGAAGAAGCAGTGGAAAGCTTATGGAGGCAGGGAATATTGGAAGCTGGCAATACGAAAGTTTTAACATCTTTAGGCAAGATAATAGCGAATATTCCAGTGGAAATTCCAGTTGCAAAAGTTTGTTTTAAATGTATATCTCAGTGTGTGTCCAAGCGGAAAATAAGTAGTTAGGATATGGAATGAGTAGCTTGCAAATGCACTTTTAAGCTACTCTTTATTCATTTTTCGGCTACTTTTTTTTCTATGGTAAATTATCATTTTGAACACTTTCCAAGTCTTGTTTATCATTAATTTTTGAGGTTTTAATATACGGTTGTGTTTTCGAACAAGTCGAGCCATCGTTAACAATTGCTGCTAGTTTAGCAACTAGTTCACCTTTCACCAATCGATCGTTTCGGGAACCGGATATATTGGACCGAAGGAAAAATATTATGTCTGATAGCGGTGATCCGTTTGCATTGATTAATGCATATCGGTGAGTTCTAAGTAAATCGATAATATTATATAATTATATAAAGATAATCTTCAGTCCTAATTCTATCGAAGTTCTCTATAGATATTCCACTTCCATCTTTCTTTTTATTTTTATATTTTTGTTTTTTGTATTGTTTTAAAATGAACATTGCTAGCGTTGTACTGGGAACATTTACGCTAGTAAATGTGGAAACCGAGAAAAGCTTACTACTATTAATGCTTCTGAATCATAATAGCAGATACAAAACGGGGTGGGAGCATAAACTGAAGTGTTTCGATATAGCGCAGTTCTTTTTCTTTATATTATTTGTTTCATGTTTATATTCTTCAATGAACACAATATTTTTGGGATACAAAGCATTTACAAAATAGTTTCTTGAAGATTCACTGATAGAAATGCGATATTTTATGCTGTGGATCAATATTAATATTTTTTATTACAATATTAATATTTTTTATTACTATTAATATTTTTTAAATATTTTAGTACGACTCCATGAAGATTTTTTATATTCGTTGTCGAACTTTTTAGAGAATTTGTGGAAGTGCAAGCTGAACGTGACGATATACGTCGATGGGGTCGAGAAAAGGGAATCGATATTCAACGCATGTATGAAATCAGGCGGGAGTTTAAAAACGACAATTTTTACTAATAAACATTCTTCTATGGTTATTTACGGTAACAACGAATTATTCTCATCTCTCGACTTTTTATTTCCAAAAAACTTATAACTAAGTCATGACGAGATAAAGCAAAGCGATTTGATGATTTGCATGGTTAATTCCTCTTAATCGATTGATTTTTCTACGTTTGAGATGTTTGAAAATGAAAATCGTATCAATGACAGTTACAATTTTAGGCAGTTACGACGCCAGTTCAAAGACCTTTTAGAACACAGCGGTATCCTGGAAGCAAAAAGTGATGCAGACAGCCGTGAACGCCGTATCAATGCTGGTGATAGAAAGCGTCTCAATGAACTGAAGAAAGACGCTCGGTTCATTTACCAACAATAAAAAAAAAAAAAAAAAAAAAAAAATT
>NW_018108572.1:55521-59615 GCF_000183805.2 Loa loa
TTTACCAACGATAAAAAAAAAAAAATTGATAAATTAGCCATCATTCCCTTTTGTCTTCCGAAAGCCTTAAAAAAGCGGTGTTCTCAAAAATATAAACAACGTCTAAAAATTTCAAAAATACAAGCAAATATAGTCATAATTTTCAGTTACGAAGTGAAGAAAAGGAAAGTATTAAAGCCGGAAGCTCATTTCGATACACTAATGGATTCTGAAAGTTAGAAATTTTTTTTTTTTTGAGGAATAAATTAATATAGTCACTCAACCTTTTTCATTTGTAGAACTGGCACAACCGTGTGTCAAACGGACTTGAAAAAGAAAGATTCTGAATAAGACGGATAATTTTACTCATCAAGCTCCTCCGTTTCTTTCTGCAGTTGCAAGTTTTTATGCCAAATATAATCCAACTGCTTTTTTTCCGGTAACTTTTCACTTGTGGATAATGTCCAAGCTCTCGAATTCTATATGGAAAATCGTGAAAGTGGTATTCGAAATATTTTGAAGTCCCATCGCTTGAACGATGCCACCTTTTCAATTTTAAAATTTATTGTCACAGCAGGTGTCCATCCCCAGTACGCCATACTTGATCAGTACAATTCGTACAAGGTGAGATACCTTTGTTTTAATGTTAAATTCTAGATGGACCAGGACCGAATGATTTCATTTTTCCGAAAATCTTTACGCTCAAATGGTTAAAGCCGAAACATCCTTCCATTTTCCTACCTCTATCTTTGATCCTTCCTTCCATCTTTTCTCTGATAAATTCTCAGGATTTCGACCTTGGAGTTTTTTCCTTCTTTTCAGATCGGAAATGAACTTTTTGCTCACACACGAAGAAAACCATTTGCTGTCTTACATCCGAATAGTTGCTTGGCACTTTTGCCAGAGGCTTTGGATTATGATCGCAGTGAAAAGGTTTTAATTTTACACTTCATTTTTTCCAAAAAAGGGGTTTTTTTTTAATAATAGAATGAATCTTAAGAAATGGCTAACATGTTGGTTTTATCTTATTCCTCTTTACTTTCCTTGCGCTACCGTCCTGTTTCTTGCCTACCATTTTGTCTGTGTCTTCTTTTCAACTGAGAATGAAGTGGCTGGACTGATTTTACCATTAAGTTATTAATATGGGATAATATTGCTTAACTCCTACTATTGTTTTCATTACAGGGTTTGTCGAATTATCACCAACTGATTTCGTTTGCATCATTTATAGAAACTACGAAGCCGTATATTTGCAACAGTTTACGTGTACCAGCGCTAGCTTTACTGTTACTTTCAAAATCGGTATGTCCACTAAGAATATCTGTAAATTTCATGTCCGTATTTTTAAATTTGAGAAATTGTTTGATTACTCCAGGTAATATGTTCGGAAGATGACTATTCAATTGTCTGTGATGATTTTATTAGCTATAAATTTCCACGAGCCATGGATTTCTTCACCATTGTGGAGCAAGCAACTGCAATTCGTCGACAACTTGCCAGAGCGCTTAACAGAAGTCTTGAAGGAGATCTTTCCGATAGTCATGCACTTGCTAAAAGTGTTTTGTCATTCTTACGATCAAACGTGGAATATATGTGAGTTTATGCGAAAGACTTGAATCCTATAATGTTTAGCACAATGCAATATGAAAGTCAAGCTGGATGACTTTACTGAAATGGAAATTCAATATTTATCCACAAATTAGTCTTTTACAAATTTTAGTCTAACTCGTCGTGCTTGTCCGGATGATAATAGAGAACTGGGCTTCGTACTTCCATCAGGGGAAAAGCTGAGCGAGAAAGGTGATGAAGAAACACTAACATCAATACGACTTTACGAAGCCCAAAGCGATTCGAAGGTTGTTTTTGCGATGCATACAGATTTATTTGAAGGAAATAGCATTTTTGATCTCTTTTGCAATCTCGATTCGTATCAGAACTTTACGGATTGTTCTATCCTTGGTTTGGTTTTAAAAATTAATATCAATAATACCGAGCATAACAAATAGAACTCGTTAAAGAAAGCTTGCTTGCAGCCGTTGAACTATCTTGTTTAGTTTTTCCTCTGCAATATTCGATGATTCAGATAGCTCCTCAAAAGAAATGATGTGAGCTCAACAAAACTGCCGAAAACAAACCAGGGATTGAATATTTTTGTGATGTTTGTCAAAAGAAATTTTGGAAATGATTGCAATTTTTGAATGTGGTAGTATCTATCCAACTTTAATCCTAATGCTTTGCAGCTGGAGGACGAACTTGCTATCAACAGAACTGCCGAAAAGAAACCAAGCATTGAATATTTTTGTGATGTTTGCCAAAAGACTCTTTTGTTTACTACAGCTTTTGATATTCTTAGACATCAACGATCTCATTAATTTCTTTATCATGTTGTTAAACGTAGAGAGCATTGCTATTCTGCATCATCTAAAGTATTAGAAAATGCATTGTGAGAGCTGATCTAGTTTTTGCATCTGAAGAATGCTGATCAACTCTTCAGTTTAATTCTCCTTATTACTAAAAACTTCCGTAATTGTTCGAAATATTTTACCTTTCATTGTTGCCGATTTTCTTCAACCGTCACAAGGACTGAGGATTCCTTCTCTCTTTAGTTGATAGCAGCTCAAATTTGGGCAATCAAATCTTTATTGCGACAAATTTATTAATACAAGAATTTGCAACTACAACATCGACAGAACAAATTAATGACGAAAACACTAAGATCAAAGAAGGCCAAATCACGCCCAATACCTTATGTCCAACCGACTCCAATGAAGCACGTTTGTAAAATGATGCTCAGGACCCCCCACTTCCTCGAGTGGGAGGATCATTGTACCGTTTTATAATTACAAGAATTAGCATCCTTATGGAGCGCCCACTGGTATAGGGTCCTTTGTTAGCGCAAACGTAAGACGATATGAACATATAAAACAAATATGTCTGGCTTTCAACGAAAGGGATTATTGTTCCTTTGTTTCTACTTGAAATATCAGCGACACTCCCGAGGCAAGTACGATCTGGACCTTATCCTCGGTCGGAAACCTCTAAAGGATAGAGGTGTCTCACTGCTCTCAGTAGTTCTTCCGTTATTCTTACAACCACTGATCGACATACCATCTTTGGCCTTTATGAGTCTGTTGATTCTTCCCATTCTTCAGGTATTTCTGGGACAGTCTCTTTTCAACAACACTAGCTCACCAATTTTGGGTTCTCGTCGAGTATGGCTGCAAGCCCGTTGTTTGCGTTGAGCTCGTTTTCGTAACTCTTCTAGATATTCTCGCCATATTTTCCATAGATGATCAAGTCTCTTGCATGTGGTCGTGTATTGATGCCCCAGTTCCTTTCTAAATTTTCTTCCCCGCATATCGTCTTGTCCCTGCAATAAGCCCTTCTGTCAAATTTTTTAGAGCTGGACCTGGATTCAAGAAATCCCGGGTCCTAACACTAAACCTATTCCAGATCCACCAAAGGTCTTTCGTTGATAATCGCTTCAAGTTTGGTGACTAAAGTTATCAATTCTCCGTTGTTAAGGAGCTTGCCCCAGAAATACCTGGAATAAGGGGCAAAGATGGTATATGTCGATCAGCGGTTGTAAGAATAGCTAACGGAAACGAGCTAGTGAAAGCAGCAGGACACCTTTATCTGTTAGAGGTTCCCGACCGAGGATAAAATCCACACCGCACTCGCCTCGGGAATGTCGCTGATATCTCGAGTAGAAACAAAGGAACAATAACCCCCTTTGTTGAAAACAGATATCTTTGTTTTATATGCTTATACCATCTTACGTTTGCGTTAACAAAGGATCCCTACACCAATGGGCTCTCCATAAGGATGCTAATTCTTGCAATTATAAAACGATACAAGGATCCTGTCGGGAAACCGAAAGAATTTATTATACATTAAATGCTTAGGATATTTCTAATTCATCACTGCATTAATTCACCAATTTACATTCTTTAAAATTATCTTCCATACGTTTCTTTTGTTATCTTTGCCTAACGAAAATTCACATCTTTATTTTAATGACAAAGGATGTCCAATTTACATGCTAACCTTCCCATCTGATCTTGTTACAACGCTTATTATGTAATTGGATCTTTACAGTTTCCTTTGTACCTAAA
>NW_018108573.1:0-5552 GCF_000183805.2 Loa loa
AATAATAATAATAATAATAATAATAATAATAATAACAATAATAATAATAATAATAATAACAATAATAATAATGATAATAAATAATAATTAATGATAATAATAATAATGATAATAATAATAGTAATAATAATAAAAATCGAAGTAATAATAATAATGATAATAATAACCGCAATAATTGCGGTAATAATAATAAAACAGAACACTACTATTAATATATTAATGAAAGACTAGAAAAATAATGTCAACCAAGTATTAAGCGTCTAAAAAAAATAAAAACTGTTTTTGCTACTTTCCTTTATCTTCTCATCTAATTTACAGTGATCAAAAACAAGGCGGGAATGGAATGAAATGCAGGAGAGGTGCAAGAAATGTGTAAGTTAGGTGTAAGTTGTGAAACTTTTCAATATGTAGAGCTTTCTGAAGGTAAAAAAAGAAAAATAAAGTAACCTAATTTAGAAAATATAATTGATTTTCGTTTCCTTTTTCCTTTTTCTTTCTTTTTTTTTTCGCAAAGAAACTATAAATTATAGCTTGGTAAAAGTAAAAGGAAAATTTTAATTTCCACAAAGATATTTTACAACAATTTATATTATCTATTTTTATTTCATCCTAATCATTTTCCATTTTATTGAATGGAGAGGAAAAAAAAAAGGGGAAATAAATAAATAGATTAAAACAAAAGGAACGAAGAACATCCTGTATTATCATTTAATCCGTAGAAAAGATCAAATTTTGAAAAATTTATCAAACAGTATGACAACTCGTTGTATGAAAGAAAAAGCTCAACCAATAATGTAATAAATTACATAAATTATCAATTTAAAAACTTTTTTTTTTGTTCTTTTATAACCACAATTATACAATATAATGAATTGAAAAGAATTATCAATTCTGTCGAATAATGTAAGACTAA
Source organism: Loa loa (assembly GCF_000183805.2). NCBI lineage: Eukaryota > Metazoa > Nematoda > Chromadorea > Rhabditida > Onchocercidae > Loa > Loa loa. Next base: position 914 of record NW_018108573.1, read on the forward strand.
AATAAATTCTGTACAAAATATTCCATCAAAAGAAAATTGAAATTCAAGAGAAAAATATACAAAAAGAAAGAACCCATTTTTTTTAAAAATCTCTTATGTGAAAAAGAAAACACATAGTCGTCCGTAACATCCATGATAATATACCAGTTTGATGGGAAAATTCATTCAAGTATCGTATTAACTGAATGAATCGTTGACTGATTGATTCACTGATTGGTCAACTAATCGAATTGATCGATTGATAGCAAATCATATCATCACAATATTTCAAGAGAATCAACCAGTAAAATATTTACGAAAAAGAAGATAGAGTGAAAAAAAATAAATAAATAAACGGATGTCATTGTTATTTTTCTTCCTCTTCCTTGGTTATAACTCGAAAAAGATTTTCATTTCAAACTTTTTTTTTGTTTCCTTCTTTTTCTCTCCATCCCTTCTTTTTCTCTCACTTCTACTATTAAAATTATTCGCTAAAAGTCAGCAAATTCTTTTGCACATTTTTCGGTATTTGAAATCCGTAGTGGTTCTTCTTCATAGTCATCAAAATTAGATGCATCACCAGCACCACGACATTTAGGTAAAAATGGCGCATCGATCTAAAAAATTATGCATAAAAAAGTTTATCCATTAGAAATTGAAAAAAAAAAAGATTATTTGACCAACTCATTTTGATGATAATCTTATCATTTTAGTTGCATAATTTTAAATAGATTTATCAAATAATTTAGAAAAATTTGTAAATCATATTCTGCACATATCTCTCGTATATACGAAGTATTTCATACACATTTTTTTTTCGATAAAATAATTTTAATCAATGGGTATAATGTTTGAAATAATCATTTAACCTTATAATTTCATCATATGTGGTGTATTTTTTTGTCTCAAGATATCGAACTTATTAAATGCATAATTTAAAATTTAACCTTTCTTTGGTAAACAGCAATCCAGTCTGTTGAACTAAACCATTTATGGTTTTTAATATCCGCAACACCATTTTTCAAGTTACCATATCTCTTTGTCAAATCAACTTGTAATAAATTCTTCAATAAATCTTTGAGTTCGTTCGAAAAATATGATGGAAATTTCACCTAAATCATAGATTCTTCTATTTTTCTTTAGAAAATAAAAAAAAAATTACTTATTTTTTCGTTTTTATTTATCGACGAAATAGATTATTATTTTCCAAAGATTGCATGCAAACATTGTTTATTCCTAACAATATTGATTTTTTTTTAAAAAAAAATGATTAACACGCGACAGTTTCAAGATATATATATTGTCCCCCATAACTTATTTCCCCTTAAAAACCTGATGATATTATCTATTTCAGAATAAACCAGTATCGAATAGTACTGATGCTCTTTTTTTTCTGTCTTTTGAAACTGAAATGAATGTAATAACTGCTGCTAAATAAGTGAACATAAGATTAAAATATTCAAGTCATGAATAATTAAGTGAAAAAAATGGGTGAATGGAGTCTTATCTAATTTTTCGCATATATTTGAATGTCTCTCTATTACCAGAAGTTTCTCATGAAAATAATCGTAAAATTACTTTTCCAGAAACAATTTTTTCATAAATTTGTATCGGTTGGTCAGCAAAAAATGGCGGATAACCAGCAGCCATTTCATAAATGAGCACACCTAATGCCCACCAATCTACTGCTTTATTGTAACCCTGAAAATTATTAAATTATATCCCAGAATTCTCGGAAATAGCCATTAATCTTTTATTTATTTATTTGTATTTCAAAGAATATTATTCAAATTTCTAGCTCAAATTCATACTTCCTTCCGGGTCAACAGTCTTTCTGCCTAAAACATTACTATAATTTTCATTGATAGAAATTACAAAAAAAAATTGAAAATTTAAAAGCAAATTTGAAAGTTTTTGAATAAAAAGATCACTTTGCTCAATATAATTTCTGGTGCAAGATATTCCGGTGTTCCGCATAAAGTCCAAGTTCGTCCTTTCACACGTTTTGCAAAACCAAAATCGGTTATCTATAAAAGAAAAGGAATAAAAAATTGTATTTTGTTATGAATTATAAATATTGCTGAAATGTAAGCAAAAAAATAATTTAACAAAAGCGAAAACTTCAATTTTTTTTTTCAAATTAATAAAAATCAAAAAAAAAATCGTAGTTACTGCTTATTCATAATCATTATTGAAAATTTGTTTCCCAAATCATAATTTCCATCTTTCTAAAATATTTTTACAGCACTACTAAAAAAAATGAAAACTACCAACCACAATTTCAGAACAATTTTTCTTACCAACTTGTCAAGTTTATTTCAGTTATTTAATTCTAACCAAGTTTTTATTTAAAATAAATAAAGTTTGCAGGTTACTTGCAAACTTTATTCGTAAAACAGTAATATAGTAATATATATTACCAAAGCATTTCGAATTATTTTCTAACCATTATTTAAATAAAATAATATTTTCTTGAGAATCATCAAAGTAATATTGTTAATATTTGGCATTATTGTATGTTTCCATTAATTCATTCCATCACTATATATATTAGTTGTAGCAATATCAAACCTTGATATAGCCTGTATTATCAATAAGGAGATTCTCAGGTTTGAGATCTCGATAAATGAGGTCGAGGGAATGAAGATACTCGAATGCAAGTACAATTTGTGCTGCATAAAAGCGGGAATGCGGTTCACTGAAACGACCAATTCGCCGTAAATGTGAAAACATTTCACCACCACCAATAAATTCGAGCACCATATACAAATTTGAATTATCCTAAAAAAATTAATTTTTTTCCAATCTATAAATTACTATAATATTATTTATTATATATCAAGAAGATTTATTCTAAAATTGAAATTTTCCAAATTTAAACAATCGAAAAGAATGGAAACAAAAGGCTTCCATTATTTTCATTTTCATAATAATACTTTATAAAAAATTAAAAGCTCTAAGAAAAATTTCTGTTCCATCTTCCAACAAATTTTGTATAATGTTAAGAATATCTTCAGAATTCAGTATTTTTTTTATTAGTAGTTTTTTATTTTTTATTAACAGTCAATAGATATTAACAATTTAATATCTCTTATTGTTATCACAATTATTAATGTTTTACTTATTGATAACGCACAATTATTTAACAATTGAATATGATAAAATATAAAAATATTTCAAAAACTGCATTTTTTTTGGCTTTTCTTTTCAAATAAAATCTTATCATAAAAAAAGAAAAAACCAAATCATATAATTTCTTTTGGGAAAAAAACTTTTTTCTTTTTTTTCTCAAAAAAAAACATACTTTAAAAGAATATTCCATATTGACTAGAAATGGGAAGTCAACTGCCTGAAGTATACGTTTCTCATTAAGCGTATGCTCAACTTGTTTCAATTTTACCACTTTTTGTTTATCCAAAATTTTCATCGCATAATATGACCCGCTCTCTTTATGTCTTACCAACATTACACGTCCAAATGAACCGGTACCAAGTGTTTTTACCCGATCGAAATCATCTAACTGTGCCGTATTCTGGAAAAAAAAAAGTGAAATAAATAAATATATAAACATAAATATAAATAAACAAAAATATTAATACATGGGAAAAAAAACACGAATATTGTATATTTGTAAAATTTATTTGAGGAAAAAAATTGAGAAAAAACTGACTAATAATCAATATGAGAACTAATATATAGTTGTCTAATTATTCAGAACAAAACCAATCGCATTTCCTGTTCATTCGTATATCGGATTTAGACAAATATATGCAACTTTATTATAATTTGAATAAACAATATTGAATTGTTGATCTAGATCTTAATTTTAATTACAGTGACTCAATAATTCCAATAATTTATTAATGGATAAGCTATCCGTTAATTAGATTAATATCAAATTTTTTAGAATTTTATGATTTTTATCAGCTAGCATAGGAAACAACTATCGTCTTACATTTATCCCTATACTTTTCATTAATTAACTGTTCCAATTAATTTGTTAACATTGTATGATGATTCTTCAATGGGATTTAATTTATGTAAAACTTTCAACAATAAATGCTGTTGGCAGAAAACATAAAAAATGACAATAGTTTTCAAAATTTTTGAAATGCAAATTGATGAAATTTTTGAGCTTAATTCTTGCTTTACATTTATTATTGCTCCATAACCCAAGCTAACACATAAATTATCATTTTATTGCTCCAAAACTCTAACATAATTCCAATGGAAAATAGAATGTGAGCGCAATTTGTGCTACGAGCTTTTCCGCTAAAATAAAATAATACTAGAAAGAAAAGTGGAAATATACATAACATTTCGACTTTATTCAATTTTAAATTCGCAAATTAGCACCATTTTCATCCAAAACGATAAAAGTACAAACATCCATCAAAGGCTAACAAAATCAAGTCGGTGAAAGGCAATACGCACAATGAAAGGACAAAATTTCTTCGCAGTTTTAGTTCAATGGTTGAAATTTTAAAACGAAAATATTTTCATGAAATTTCAACCAAAACAAAAAATGAAAATAGAAACGTCGTCTATTTCGTATATCAAGTAAACCATTGGAACATATACATATATATATATATATATATATATATATATATATATATATATATATATATATATTATATATATATATATATATATATAT
>NW_018108573.1:6209-12553 GCF_000183805.2 Loa loa
TATATATGTCCAACTAAAGATTTTATATCGCTTTATAATTAATTTTATAAAAAAATCTTTGTAAAATCAATGCTAGGTAACCTTGGAATTTAATGGAATTTTCAAATTCGTTGCATTTTTTGGTTAAAAAAGCAAACAGAGAAAGAAAGTTTTGTTAAATATAGCAATTTGCTAATGCATAAGAAATATTTTTTTTGATTTCAATATCTAAATAAGTCGAAAAACTTTGTTAAATTATTATAGTTTGTGAATATTTCAGTTTCATGATTTCGACAAATTAAAACTTTTAAGCTTCAACATTCAGGAAATAACTGAACTGTTAATTTTAAGATTCGGCGAATAAATCGGGATTTGTTATCTTCAACATTCTGCGAACAAATCAGAATTTGCCAACTTTTAAACAGTGGAATAAATGACATAAAGTAAAACCTGTGTAGGATTTTCCCATCGTTGTTTGAAATCTTCTCGAGCTCGTTCCAAAAATTCTTTGACTGAAATCAATTTTATGATTTTATAACAAATAAATAAAATGAAAATTTCAAGCAAAATATTTCCCAAGTGCAACATTTATAACCAACCAAATATTGAACGTTTCGTTTTTTTGTTTTGCCAAACATTGCCGAATAAAACTACGAGGAAGAAAAAAACAGTGCTAAAATTTTTACACGAATAAAATTATTGTTAACTACTTATAAAAAACAAAAAGAAAAAAAGTAGGACGCAAACCTCTCAGAAATTTTAAAAATATCTTTTGTTTTTTTAAAAATACTAAGGAACTACGGAGTAATTAATCTATTCTAGTACAAAAAAAAAGAGAAGAAAAATTATCGATTAAGCTATATTTTGAATATTAGAAATTCCAAAGATTATTTCTTCCTGCAGTTAATCAAATATTCGATCGGTCAATTCGAAGTAATCTATCTCATCTGTTGTTGGATAATTTTTAAATTTAAAATAGCATTCAAATGATTAATTATCCTAACTACAATTTCTTCAAAACATCAGTTCGTAGGAGTAAGTACATCAAGTAGTATTTGTAATGATGAAATGATTGTGCATATAATAAATAAAGAATGATATCATTTGAAATTTTAAACTTTATTTTTCCATTCTGAAAGATTTTTTTGTCATTACATTGAGAAAAAAAATTTCATTTATATGAAAAGAATGAAAAAAAGAATAAAATGTAATTTGTAGTTTAACCAATAAAATGAACATCTAATCATGTATTTGAATATTTCATTCGGAAATGATACATTTCCGGAAAAGTTTCGATGAAGCGATTTTATTTTTCCATTCTTCCTTTTCCTTCAACCAAATCTATTTATATTTTAAGCTTAAGATAGCATAACACTTTAGTAGATTGTTTTTTTTTTCCCCCAATAAAGATTATTTGTTCGAAGTACTTCAAAAAATGGCACTATTATTTTGGAAATTAATTAAGATCTGACCTGATCACCAGAGACAGTAAGAGAAATATATATATATCATAAATGAAAATGAGGAAAAATACAGGTAAAATTCACAAAAAAAGCAAAAAAAAGATAAATTCGAAAAATTAACATATATATATACAATAATATATTAGAATATTTATAAAGTACATTTATTCTAATAAATACGATTGTTGCATTTATATACGTAACATAAATGATAAAATTGAAATGTTTTCAACTGAAATTACTGAAAAGTCCAAAAAAAAAACTTTAACAAAAAATGGGAAAAAGAAGCATTCTTATATTATGAGAACAATTTTTTTCATACATCGATATAATACTTTTAGGCGATAAAGTTATAAATTATGTTATAAATCAATTTCAAAACTATTAATTCTGTTTTTCTTTTTTTTCTTTTTTTTTTTTGGAGCTTCCAGTTGAAGCTGAATAATTTCCAACAAACATATTAAATATTGAGAAAATTTTTAGTGAAAATAATCTTATATTCTCTTATATATGATATAAATATTCATCTTTTTATTTCAACAATTATCTATAGAAAAATTTCATTTTAACGCTAATAACTATAAGTCCAATATCAACAAAAAAAGAAAAAAAAACAAACGAATGAACGAAATTTTTAAAAAAAAAAACAATTTAAAAAAAACTTAACAATATTTTTGTCGCATTTTTTGACTGATTGACATTTCCACGATTGTTTCGATAAGGATGCAAAAAATTTAATACTAGATCGAATGGAGGGAATACGAGAGAGAGGAGAAGAGAAAGAACGAGATGAAAGAGTAAAATTAAAAAGAATAGCAGTAATTTAGATGATATGATCAAATTTTACAAAATTATATACCATTAATCGCCACTTTTTTTGGTACACTTTTTACGTCGATCAATATAACAGCTAATAGATAAAATAACAGTTATCATCCTAAAAAAAAAAAAATAAATAATAATAGTAAAGAGGAAAATCAAATATAAATTTGATTAAAATGGTAAATATCAAGTAATCACTCCGTTCTTTCTTTTTCAATTCCTAAATTTGATACAAATAAAAATGAAATTTCAAAATAAGCAAAAATATTTAATTCAAAATAAACATCTAAATCATTCTATTATGTACTTTTTTTTCTTCCTCACATTTAATACAAATAACCTACAAAAGTAAACATGTAGTGATGAAGATGAAACTCTCTATAAAAATGAAAATGTACTGATTAAAATAAAACTCTCTATAAAAATGAAAATGTACTGATTAAAATGAAACTCTCTACAAAAAATAGAGATGCACTGATAAAAGGTAAATGATAAGATGTTAATACGTATATATATATATATATATATACGCTAAGGAAAAGTTATATATACACTAAAATAAAATGGGAAAAAATTTTCAAATGCTTAAAAAATGAATGAATGATTTTTAGCTTTAAAACATTATCATTAACCACAAACCATTCAAAATGTTACTTGCTTATTGCTTTAACTTTCAACAACAAATATTTTTCATTTGAACAAACTTTCCTTTCATCGTTTTTTTTCGCTTTTTTTCCTCTCTTTTCCTTCCTTTTCCGTTTTTTCTATCCTATCTTTTCAAATGATCCAACTATTCGAAACGCTAGGATAAGGAAAAAAAAGATCAACGACAAAAGAAAAAAAAACAAAAAATAAAAAACTTCCACTCAGTTAGATTAGTTTTAAATATATGAAAATTTTTTTTGTTAATTTTCATAAAGTTTAATGGGAGATAAAAAAAAATCCTTTTTTTTCAAATATATCATTTTCATCTTACAGAAAAAAAATTTATAACTAAAAAAAAGAAAAATGTTTAACAAAAGCAAAAAAAAGTTTAATCCGAAAAAAGCGTCACTTAGTTAAAATAATTTCAAATATATACAAAAGTTTTTTTTATTGATTTAATTCTTTCTTAAAAAAGGAATAGAAAATTTCACTTTATTCTCAACTTTTTTTTTTTTTTTTGCAAAAATAGTTTAGAAATAAAAAACAACGCTTACTTTAGAAAAAGTCATTTTGACAAAAAAGAAAAAAATAATTTTTAAAAAAAAAGTTTTCTTTTCAACTAACAAAAAAAAAAGATTTTTTGCTAAAACTTTTTTTCAGAAGAAAGAAAAAAAAAAACAAAAAACATGAAGAGAGAAGACATCTATTTAAACATCCAATCTAAATCTCGTTTCTTTTCTTTTTTCCTCATCCTACATATGCTTTAGCTTTCTTCAAAGTGAAATTAGAAGGAAGAAAAAAAGTATAGTTAGATCTGAAAACTATAATATTAGATTCAAAGAGAGAGAGAGAAAGAGAGAGAGGGAGGGAGAGAGAGAGGAAGAAAGGGAATGGGAGAGGCGGGGGAGTAATATAAATACGGTGAATGGAACGGGAGTGAATAGAAAACTATTTATAGCTATTAGGCTTATCGACTATTCATCCATCCATCTATCCATTCATGCCTATATCTACAGGCCTTTTTTTTCCCTCTCAATACTAGTTTGTGCTCTTTTTTTTAAAAAAAAATCAATATTTTCATTTGAAAAAAAACAACCAGTAGTATGTGAAGCTGCTATTTTTAGTCTAAATCTTATCAAGTAACAGCAAAACGACATGCTTTAAAGTATAAAAGGACTTCATTTCCCTTCTCTTCCATTATCTTTTTCTCATATATAAGATGGTAAAAACAGACTCGGTACTTTTGTTCTCTTATATAAGATGGTAAACGGAGCCTCTTTGCATCTCTCTTTTCCTCCCTTTCCATCTCATCTTTTCGTCATATTTTTTATTTCTAATTTTTATTTCATTTTCTTATTTGTCTTACCTCCTACATCTTCCATCAATTCGTAGCAACAAATAGCACGGCTTGATAAAAGAGATAAAATGAAAAGAAAAAAAAAATATTTTCAAATTTTTACACTTTCAAGAAAAAAAAAAAACAAGAAATATTTCTTCTTTAATGGAATAACCATTAATTTATTAATATAATAATCATTAAAAAAGTAAAAAGAATAAAACAACGAAAAATAATACTAAACAATAATATGTTAACTGATATCTTAAACAATAACATGTTAATCGATATCTTATTGTTTAAAAATAAATTTAACCTAAAATAAATAAAAATCCGATAAAATTTTATCATTTTTATTGAGATATCATATCTTATCGTTTGGAATAAATTTTAAGCTACCATTATTATCAGAAAAAAAGAAAAAAAACACAAATAAAATACGACTATAATGTTAAAACAAAAAAATTAATTGCCATCTAGATAATTGTTATTTTTAGCATAATTTTATCTATTATTATTGGCTAGAAAAAGTATAAATAAAAATAGATAATGCAATGATAAAAGAAATAGAAGTCAATAATTGAAATATGAAATTAATTTTATGACAAAAAAAAAAAAAAAACGCCAGGAAGAAAAATTCTTTATTACATTTCAATATTTATTCAAACTATAAAACATACATTCATTCATTCATACATTCATTAATTAGCTGCCAAAATTCGTCAAAATTATTTAGCAAATGTTGCCTTCTGTTTTTCCCAACGATTAATTCATCTTATCGTTCATAAACAAGCAAATTTTTCAAACATCAATAAAATGTTTAAAAGAAAAAAAAATTCAATCATAAGATGATGCCAATAATTATTTATTTGAACTAAAAAATAGATCATGTGTTTAACAATAATGATCATATGTTGATGCCTCAACTATATAACACTGATAAGAGACATCTACCATTTCATTAATTAATTAACAATGTCATCAAAAACAAAGAATTAAAAAAGGAAAAAACGGAAAGAAAAAGAAAAAGAAAAATTGCTCAAACATCAATCAAATAAAGCATTGATTAACTAACTGACGAATTGATTAATATAACCAGATGATATCAGAGTAATTACTAATGATATCAGAGTAATTACTAAAATGTAAATGAATAGTAAATTTAATATTAAAAGAAAGAAAGAAAATTGAAGAAAATGGTTAATGAAATTTTAATGAGAAAACCTTCAAAAATTTTCATTTTTAAATTTTTACATTGCGACAAAAATATTGCATAAGCAATTAAGCAAGTAAACAACAGCTGTATAATAAAGACTTCTTTTTTTAGTCTCTTTTTTTTTTTGGTCCATTTGAAATTTTTTTTTTACTTTTTATAAATTTTTAGAAATGAGAAATGATCATGTTGAAACAGCTGTTGAAGAGAAAAAAAAAACTTTCTGAAATTATGGGAGAAAGGAAAAATTGAAAAAAAAAAGAACAAAGAAAAAAGAAAGGAAAGTTTTTCATAAGAATAATTGGAAAAGGCAGATTTGAAATGGATGAAATGTTTTATTTCATTCAAAAATCAATTTTACCAAAAATTTGACTTTGACTTATGTAGTTAAAATTAAAAGTGAAAAAAGAAAGGGAAAGGAGAAGAAAAGATAAGCAATGATATGATAGGAAAGTGATATGATAGTAAAGTTTAAACTGAAAAAACGAAAAAAAGAGTTATTCTCGAATTCCGGAATATATATCACTTTAGAAGCTTTTAAAAAGTTCGACAATTTTGAAATCTCTTAGAATAAATTTATAAAAAAAAAAGGGAGAGAGAAAGAGTTAGTTTTTGTAAAGCATAAGGGGTTGCACATTTGCTTTCTTTGAATAGTAAGTAGGATGAATTATTTTTAAAAAGAAAAAAAAATGCCTATTTACCCTCAAATAGCTGTATAGTTTCCTTAAAAAATTGCATGACTATCTGAAAAAATTGCACATTTACCATGGAAACTGCACATTTACTATAAAAAATCGCATATTTACCTTTAAAAATTGCACATTTACCATGGAAACTGCACATTTACTATAAAAAAATCGCATATTTAACCTTTAAAAAATTGCAC
>NW_018108573.1:13197-14207 GCF_000183805.2 Loa loa
AAAATAAAAGAAATTGCGCATTTGCCGGGATGAAAAAATTCACTCCCTCCTTTCCCAAAAAAAAAAAAAGGAAAGAAAAATTGGATAATTACTTGAAAAAATTGCATATTTATTAAAGGGGATTAAATACAAAATGAATTCTGGTGATGAAATGCAATAAGTGATTATGATAATTTGTATTGCAGTATTTTTTTAATTTTCCATTATCGTTAAAATTACTTCAAATGTTTACATATCAGTAATCAGTTATCTTTCTATTATCAACCTTAATTCATTATTACCTATAGAAAAATAAAATGAAAAAGGTAAAAGAAAAAACAGGTATGTAGTATGGGCTGGAATTACTGGTGCAAATAAATTGATTGATAACAAACGAAGTTGATAAAGTAAACATTTCATTATGAAGATTTCGTAGCAACTAATAAATATTAATGATAATAATTTGATATGTTAAGGGACCAATAATGCATATTGATTTGATAATTTAAATTTCATTTTATACAAATTGAAAATCAAAATCAAATTTTCAAAAATCCAAATTCCATAAAATTCATTCACAATTTATCTTTATCCACATTTATTTTTATCTTAAAATCCATTCACATTTATCTTTATCATTTATCGTTATCTCTGCATTACTGCTCACTTAATATATTCTTAATATTATCATTATTATCCAATATGCACATTATGAATAAAATTCAAATGAATGTGAAAATTAATTAAAAATTAAAAGATTGGAAAGCAAAAAAAAGAATATAAATGAGTATTCTAATCCAATAAATTCGGACAAAAAAAAAATAAATCATAAAGTTTCCATTTCTATATTTATATTTTGCAAATATAAACAAAGTTTATGGATGTAATATAAACAACCAATAATAAATTATAAATAATTTAATATCTAAAAAAAAGTAAGGTTTAAAAAATTAAAATAAAAACTAGATATTATATATATATATATATATATATATATATATATATATATATATATATATATATATATAATA
>NW_018108573.1:14659-22216 GCF_000183805.2 Loa loa
AATAATAATAATAATATAAATAAAAGTTAAAAGTTAAAAATTAAAATAAATAATATATATATATATATATATATATATATATATATATATATATATATATATATACATGTAAAATCGAAAAACGAAAAACAAAATTTAAATAGTAGGTAAAGAAAAAATCGTTTTTTTTTTTAGAGAAAAAAGTAACTTACAATAATTTGCCTGTACATGATCACCATCGGTAACTTTACTACTGGATGTGCTACGTTTCTTGGATAATACAACAGATGCTGAAACGGTTGTATGGAAATTAACTTCGTAATTATGATTCTCATAGTTGGCCGATGATGGTGATGATGACTTTGCTACTGATACTGATGTTGATGTTGATGATGATTTCGTTGATGATGATGATGGCGATGATGATGGTGATGATGATGATATTTCATTCTTATTATCAGTAATATTATTGATATTGTCACTAGTATTGATACTATCTGGTGATTTATACCCGATAACAACCGTTGTTGTATCATCATCCGTACTTGTTAATACTTCTTTTACTGGCATATTGGTACCATATAAACGAAATGTTACAGTATTATCTTCCTCTTCCTCTTGTACTATACTATCCAATTTATAAAACATTGACATTTTTGTTATTTGATAATTACAATTTAACCGTTTATGATATGATTGTATAAGTGGGTTAATAATTCTAACGGTAGCAGTTGAAGCAGTAATATGAGTTTCAGTAGTAGGAGTAGTAATAGCAGCACTATTTGTACAAGTATTAGTAGTTGTAGTAGTAGCAGTATTAGCAAGATTAGTAGTAGTAGTAGTAGCAGTAGTAGTAGTAGTAGTGATAGTAGTAGTAGTAATCGTAGTTGTAGTAGTGGTAATGAAACAATTAGAATAACTACGATTCTGATAATGAAGACATTGATAAGGCCATAAATTTGATAGAAGTGAATTTCGTGAGAAGTAAGATATTGTTGGATAGTAATACTTCAAAAATGAATGTATAGTAGAATGGAATAAAATGGAAGTATTTGAATGTATATTATGTAAATTATATTTAATGCATAATAATAGAGATGAAAATTTACAATGAAGGAAATGTTTTAAATTAGCAAATAATAATCGATAATAATTTTTCAGTAATAATTTATAAGAATTTGTACAAAAATTAATTAAACAATGCGAAGTGATGATAAAACGTTTGCCAGAATTATAACATAATATTGATAAATTCGACCGAAAAATTTTAATTGTTTATCAATTGATAAACAATTCAATTGCTGATGATGATGGCGATGATGATGATGATGATGATGATGATGATGATGATGATGATGATGATGATGATGAATTGGATGAATGAAACAAAAGAGTGGATTATTGTTGAAAGGTAATATTGCAATATTACTACTATCACAATTTGTACTAATAGAACATAGTTGAAAATTTAAATTTCGATTGAAATAATGAAGTTTTCTAGAAGGATGATTAAAATAGTTGAAATTTGATCGACAACAATGACAGCTGTTTGCTTTGAGTAAAATATGAAGAGAAGATTGTTGCTGTTGAAGTAATGAAATGTTAGGAGAATTAATCATCTTTATCATTTTGATACTTATCTTCATGTTGACCGTTGTTGCAAATGTGTTGCCGCTTTTACTCCTGATGTTTTTAATTTTGTTAATGGTGATAACAATAATGTTATTGCACCTTCTGCTATTACTGATCGTGCTAGAGCAATGATGACGATAATAATGATAATGATGATGATGATAATGATAATGACAATGCAATGTCACTATATCAGTTAACTGGTTGAATAATTTTTTGAAACAACGTTGATATTGATATTGTATACTCATTTATATCGATTTTTTTCATATTAATCCTTTCTTTTTTTTTCTTTTTTTGTTTTCGCTATTCCCTCTATTGTTGTTGTCGTTGCTATGATATTTGCTATCGTTGTTGTTGTTGTTGCTACAAGTTATACATTTTACTTCAATAATCGCTTCTTTTCCATTACAAAAAAAAAAGGATCCATATCGCACTATTTATCGCAAAAAAAAAAAAAAAAAAACGAAACAAATATGAATTCAGTGAATGATGAATGATGATGATAATGATGATGATGACGATGATGATGATGATAATGATAATGAATGATGATGAAAATGATCCAATGAGCAAGATTAATGAAAATTATCAGTTTATTTCTATTTTTACATCCGATTAGGAATGTTAATTAATTATGATTAGAACGAATACAATGTAACATACTTATAATTTCATTGTTATTTTGACTAAAAATCAATCCTCTCTCTCTCTCTCTCTCTTCCTTTCTTTGCCTTCCCCCATCCCCCTGTCTCTTCTACTTTCTCTCACTTTTTCTTTCATTCATTTATTCCAGTTTGTTCTATTACTCCTCTTTCCATCTCTATTTTTCATTTTTCCTGTTCTTTTTTTTTACTTTTCTCCATGAAATTATGAACATGATGTTCAGTTCTCTTTTCTTTTAGTTCTTTCAATTGATCTCTCACCAAATAAAGAGAAGAGAATGAAAAGAGATATTTGATTTGATAAACTTTCTCTCATATCTTTGAATTCCTACTCTTATCAAATATCAAATAGCATTGGCAATAATAATTGTGTAATTTGCGCGCAATAATTTCTTATCAGTTAATGCAACCTCAACCAATTATCACATACATAAATGACCTTTTGATCAATAAGTAACATACAGATCACTGAATCAATTAGCACAGTTGCATTAACCCCGTCACCAATCAATCAATAACAGTTCACATGCAATCCATCAGACGAACAAAAGAAAATATGCGCAGTGATTGATAGAAATACAATTTTTACAATGGGATGAAATACATCTATTAAAAAAAAAAAAATAGCATGCAGACAATACATCTGTGATAAAATGCATGCAGGCAATACACCTGCGATAAAATGCATGCAGACAATACATCTGTGATAAAATGCATGCAGACAATATATCTGCGATAAAATACATGCAGGCAATATACATTTATAAGATGGTACAAATCAATCAGAAGATGGAATGCAAGCAACATTGGAATGTTTCTCCTGCCATCCTCGGAAAGAAATCAATGCTAGCAATACATTATTCATTATAAAATGCATGCGAGCAATATATGCATGTATCCATTATGCTATCTAGTGCATGTTGACCATTGCATGCGTATTTGAATAAGCATGTATGTTATAAGTTAAACTGCATACAAGCATTTTTTATTTGTTTTTAAGTTGCTTAATTAGCAAAAAGGGAGGAAGAAGAGTGAATGTCACATTAGAAATGTCACATCATTAGAAATGTCACATTTAATTAAAAAATTATCTTTAAAAAGTTAGGAATATTAAAACACTGATATAATCTGAACATGTAACATGATTCATAAAGTGTTTTATACAACATTTTTCAACTTATGCTCTTTTTCATCCAAACAAACCTCACGTTTTTCATCCACTCACATGCATTTGCACACGTACGTCACACGTAACAAAACAGGTTAGCGTGAAACGGTATAATATATAAATGATAAAGATGAGTGGAAAACTAAGAATTATGAAAAAGAAAAATGATAAAAGAATAGACAGTTAATACTGTTACCAGAATAACGTAATGACGCGTTTTCTTTTTCTTTTTGTTAATCCGGAATGAATACCGTAAAATGATGAGAGAAGTGATTCCGACTAAGACATGCTGGACAAAACATTTTAATTGATATTAATAAAATTCATGTTCTGTAGTAGACCTTTGGGACAATGGTTACAAAAATGATTGAATGAAATCGCCATCAGATGACCAAAAAGATCCACAGGAAAAAAAAAGTACAACTATGTCCATCTGTTTGTTTGTTCATTTGTCCTTAACCACCCAAATTAAATCAATCAATAAATCATTCCAATGTCTTTGATGGTTTTGGAGCGAATAGCCAAAAATCCTAATATTAAATATAAAATCATCCTTATGGGAAAAGAAAAGAAAAGGCAACCGAAAAGGATTGGACAACTAATTAGGTAAGTAATTTTGGGATCAAGTTAGGACAAGTGAAAGGAACTTTGGAAAAAGTAGAAAAAATCAAAAATGATTCTGGAAAGTTCCAATCCTACAGTTGAGATTGCTAAAAATGTCAAAGAATGGACAGAGTAATGTTTAATATCAGATGTTAACAGTCACTTATTAGACAAGTAACATTGAGCCAAGCTACACCGAGTAAAATGAACTTTGGAAAAAAATGTAAAAAATCAAAAAGGATTCTGGATAGTTCCAATTTCAGACTCGATAAGACTGGACTAAGAATATTAAAAGGTCAAAGGTTAGATAAAATAACCCTAAATATTAATATCAGAATGTTGATGGATAGCTAAATAAAACCAGGATTGCAAATCAGGAAAGAATGGATGGGAAATTAGCTTAATCAGGAATGATGAAAGAAAAATTGATAAATTTATCGAGTGGGATATTAGATGATGATTGTTGAGAATAAATTTGATCACTGCTAGATTTATGCAGTGGTTTGAATATTGCAAAAAAGAACATTGGATAAATGAGTGGAAAAAGAAGAGATAGAAAAGATGATATCGTACACTGTGATGACCATTCGATATGACAGTAACATTTCTAAATGACCTCATCAGATATGGTGATCGCATCACATATGAATTATTATTTTATTTTAGTACATCTTTGTATCTTTTCCTTTTACTCCCACATATGTTAATGTTGTTATTAAATTTCATAAATTAAAGTGAAATTTCATTTTTTTTACGAATTTTGAAAATTTTATATGAAAATTATAAAATTTCAAAAATTTTCAAACCATTTGAAATAATAAAAAAACCGGAATTTTCTTTTCTTTTTTTTTAAATATTTATTATATATTTTGTAAGTAGTGAAAAAAAAAAGTTTGAAAATTATTGCAAAGCTTTTTTCATTTAATCATTTTAGATAAATTAATTTGGAACAAATTTTACATTTTTTCTTTTTTGAAATCAAAAAATGTCAAAATTAAAGTTAAATTTATTACTTAAGTTACTGATTAAAATTTATTACTCTTATTAGATAATATGGAAATACTATTTATGTCAGAATTTTTCTTTCTTTTTTAAGAAAATAATTTACGAATGTTTGATTTAAAGATAAAAAAAAAAAAAAATCCTTTTTCTTGATATAAATTCCTTTTCCTTTCTTCCTTTTCTCTCCCTCTCTCACTCTCTCTCTTTCCATTTTTTCTAACTACTTTTTATTAAGAAAAAAAAACAAAAAAACAAAAAAACAAAATTTTCAATCATTTAAATTTTCAATCATTTATTTTTAGAAAAGTCAAAACAATTTTATAGCAAATTTTATTTTCTTTCCCTTTTTTTCTTTTCCTTTTACATTGTTAAAAAACCATTAAAACAATTTATTCCTTGTAACTAAATTAGTAAACATCGCCTTTTTTTTTCATTTAAAAAAAAAGTACTATTTAAAGATGGCAATGAAAAAAATAGAAAAGAAAAAAAGAAGAAAATGAAATTAAGAAAAGAACGATAAGAAAAATTTGCAGCAATACTAATTACGAAAAATTTAGTGAAACAAAAAAAAAAATTGCCAAAGATTGAGTTAATTTAATTTGATAATGCATTTAATTATTGATAATAAAACGAAAAAAAAAAATCGAATGATTGAATAAGTTATTATCAATACATATATGTATTTCTTCGTTTTTTTTTTTTCAAAAATGCTACTTTTTTGGATAAATTTAAAAAAAATTGAATTAATAGAAAAGAAAAAGAAATAATTAAATATGGAAAGGTTTAATTAAATTAATTATTTTTCGTCATAAACAGATTGTATCCTTTTCCTTATCAATTCTTCAATTTAACACCTTTTTGTTGATGATAACATGAAAGTTTTTTTTTCCTTAGCCTTTAAATTTTAAAAATTATTTCAACTAAAACAAAAATAAAAACAAAAAAAGAAAAAAGAAGCGGAAAAAAAAAACTGAAAATCGTTTTTAAAATGATTAACAGATTGACAATTTTATGTGAGAAAGGTAAAATGTATTTCTTTTAATAACTTACATTAACAACTATACCATTATTCAAATTTAATCGGAAATTTTCACGTGAAATAATTTTCAAATAAAAAATTTTTGAATTGCTTAAAAAGTTAACAATGAGAAAAATATTTGATTTAATGGAATTTAATAATGAAATTTAGAAATGATGGAATTTGGAAATTTAAAATAGAATTTAAAAATACGATTGTCAAATAGTAATCATATGGAATCATCAGGCTATCTGTGATTGAATTAGCTGGAACAATTTGTTAACTTATCATAAATGATTGTTTAAGAGAAGAATTTGCCGAAAAAAAACACTGAAATTAAAGTCAATCGATTTAAATATTAATTGTTAACAAATAAACTTATCATAACTGTATCAATTATGCAAATCTTTTCTTTTCTTTTGTTGTGAAAATTGAAACAATTCTAAAATTAAAAAAAAAAACAAGAAGAGGTGGAATAGAAAAATTGTGACATTTATTTAAAGTAATGAAACTATTTTCAATTAATCTCTAATTTTTTCAATTCCAATTAATATTTAATCTTTGATCATACATCTATCAAAATTTTCAATTTTTTCTAATCACTTACATACAAATGAACTTATCATACATTTGTATAAATGGTCGAAGCATTTTTTCTTTAAATGTAAAAACTAACTAAAAAGAAAAGAAATTAAAATCAGAAATTTGAATTGAAATCAATTGTAAAAAGAATTGAAATTAATTGTAAAAAGCAAGAACTTTTGCCACTTTTTGCATTAAAAGAAAATTCAATTAAAATTTATTTTAAATAAATAAATAAATGAATAAAAGAGAATAATTTTAAGGGTTTAAAGAGAGAAAGAGAGAATTTAAAGAGAATAATTTTAAGAAAATAAAAATGATAAATTCTCAATTATCGAAATGTTGAGAAAGTTGAAACTATTACAGAAATATATTATAATTGCAATGGTTTTCATTTCTTTCTTTCCCTTTTATTAATTTAAAATCGAAAATAAATCTTATTAATTATGATATATTTGTAAAGAAAAAAGAACTTATAATTCAATTAATTTCAACTAAATGAAAAATAATTTCAAAAATTCGATACGATCAATATTTGATAAGTAGATGAAATATTCATGCATTAAACAGCAATATCGGAATTCAATTCATTGCATCTGTTTGTTTTGTTTCAAAAAAAAAAATAATAACAGAGCAAAAAAAAAAATTAATAATAAAACGAATTTCGTCTGTTAAAAAAACTTTGTCCATTATCTAATTACATATATGTTCATTATAAACAATTAATAGCAAGCAATAAAAGTTAAAAACTATAGAATATCAAAGAATATGTAAATTTCTCCATAATTATTTCGATGACTGAATACAGTAATGAGTTAATTAACCAATTAATTAAATAAAACTATAAAATATCAAGGAATATGTAAATTTCTCTGTAATTATTTCGATGGCTGAATACAGTAATGAGT
>NW_018108573.1:22477-26934 GCF_000183805.2 Loa loa
GAATATCAAAGAAATATGTAAATTTCTCCATAATTATTTCGATGACTGAATACAGTAATGAGTTAATTAACCAATTAATTAAATAAAACTATAGAATATCAAGGAATATGTAAATTTCTCTGTAATTATTTCGATGGCTGAATACAGTAATGAGTTAATTAACCAAATAATTAATTTGCCACATAAATATAGAAATAAAGAAAAGCAATCAAATTGTTCTAAAATTTGAAAAAAGCAAAACCATATAATGTTTAAAAATGAGAAGCGCAAGATACCCTATTTTTTTTTTTTTTTTTTATTAGTTTTTCTACCATTTGTTCAAAATTTTGAAAAAATTTCTGGAAAATTTGTCCATTTAAAATTAGTGGGAAAAAATTTTCAAATAATTTGATAAGGATTGGATATTTTGCGCCATCCTAAATCATCTCGTTTATAATTAATTTGTTATTTAATATATTTGAAATGAAAATTAATCTATCATCCGTCTTTTGTATCCTCAAAAGTATGCTAATATCAATTTTGATAATGTCACATAAAACATTATTCAATCAACCATTCATTTATTTATTAACTCATTCATTCATTCATTCATTCATTCTGCCATTCATTCATTCATTCATTCATTCATTCATTCATTCATTCAATCATTCATTCATTTCATCCATTTATTTTACTTTATTTCATCCCTCTTTCTTGGATCAATACTTCCATTGGTTAATAATTCCATTAAAATTAAATTATTTCATTAGAAAAATAATAATTTTTTAAATATTTCACTAAAGTTAAAATTAAACAATTGTTGTAATACTAATGAAGAACCTTTACAATACTGAATTTAAAATTTTAAACATCCTTTCGGCTGCCATTTAATGAAGTATTCTAGTGATTGATATGCTAAGTTTGTTCATTTATATATCAATTATTATGCTATTAACAACATTCTGTTAGATATCAAATAGAAATTTATGATAAAATTTTAATGGTAAAGAAAAAATGCTAATCAGTGAAGGGATGATAAAATGATAGTGGTAGTGATGTGATCAAAGACCGAAATGTCATCGTCCCATATAAGATGTAATTAATAATTTTTTAATTCATCATAAATATAACTTCTCGTATATTTTTTTTGCTAACAAAACAAAAAAAAATTTTATAAAAACAACTTAGAAATGTGCAAGAGAAAACACAGCAAAGTAAAATTTACGTATTGATTAATGGAATTAAATAATTAATAATTTTTTAATTACCATCATAATATAATAAATGTCATTTTGAACATATCATAGGAAAATTAAAATTTTTATTGCAATTCATCCATTCATTTGTTGAGTAAGCTAAAAACCAATATGATATATATATATATGTAAAGAATTAATTATTTCTGTTAAAATTATAAGACAATAAAGTTAAAAGGAAAATTGATCCGTCAAAACTAATTTTTTCTTCCTTTTTTTTTTAAAAAAAAAGATAACTTGATCAGAATTAGCAAGTAATCTTTGTCATTTTATTTCAGATTGTAAAATTAATTAATTACAGAAATGTCTATGTGTAATAAACAGTAAACAGTAGTACAGTATGAAACGATCAAAAAATGTTGGCCAATTAACGAAAATAAAAAAAAAAATCAATGAATAAACATGTATTTGAAAATTTATTACAATTCATATTTATTACTTATTGTAACTAAACGGTGGCAAAAAAAACGAGTGAACTTTTTGCTAATTAAAGCTTTGTTAGGAAACAATTAATTATAGCAATTAATTACACAATTGTATAGGATAATTTTGGCGGCAAAAAAAAAAGTTAAAAAGCTAAATAGCTTTGAAAGCATTAATTAATAAGCTAAATTTTCGACATATACAATGATTACTTGTAATTTATTTACTTATTTACTTACCAAACCAATTGATCATATACTTATAAAGTATGATGAAATAAATTTAACAAAGCCTAAATAAATTTTGAATCTAGTTTAAAAACATTAAAAATACGAAAAATTTTAATTAAAATTATATATAAAATGATAATTCTATATTTCTTTTTGTCATCCTTTATGTGATATTCATTTGAAAAAAATAAATAAATAAATCAATGAATTGTCAAATGAAATTTTTTAAAAATTAAACTTACAAGTGCCTGACTTATCCTTACTGCTCGATTGATCCTCTGTATTTTTCTTTAAAAATTTCAGCATTTAGGAAAATTCTTGAGTATAGTGAAAAAAAAATTTTTTTTTTCTTCCAGTACAAAACTTTTGCAATTTCTCGTTTCGCGTTTATAATTATTCCAATTATTTGATAGTGCCAAGAAGTTTGAAATAGGCACAGATAGTCGGTAAATAATAGTTGGTAGTACGAGTAATATAGTAATACAGTTAATGAATTTGAATATAGATAGGAATTAAATTGCAAAAATTTAAAGAACAGAAATAAATTATTCGAGAAAAAAAAATATGAAATGAATAAAAAAAAAGTATCAGTTAAATAAATAAACCGGAATTTGTGGAAATTATGCAGTGCAAGAGCAAAATTTTTCCGTAATTTGCTGCACCTGAGATCGTCCAATTGCCGTAACCACGATCGAAGTTTGTCTCAAGTGATATATACATATTTATATTTATATATATATATACATTGAATTCGAAATGAATAAATTATCAGCAGACAACTTGATTAAATATTTCGATTAGAGCTAAATTTAACAAATACGTTATTTGATTTGTTAATTAATTATTCGTAGTTAATTTGAAGAGGAAAGAAAAAAAATAAAAAGTTTAATAATTTCGTTCGACATTTTAATACAGGTGTACGAGTACTTTTAATAGACATTTTAACACAGGTGTACAAGTTTAAAATAATTGAAATAGCTACTACTATTACTATTATTAAAAAGTTAATGCGATGAAGGTATAAAGGAAAATTTCGAATTGCAATGATTTCATTTATAAATTTTTATGCTTATAAAAATCTGAAAATTAGAACAAAGTTATTCCTTATTATAAATTATAATTAATGAATTTGTCCAATTAATACTTTAGCACATCAGGTAACCTCAATAGATAAATAAGGAGGAAAATTCACGAAAACTGATATATTTTAAAGCTTAACTGCTAATTTTTGAAATACCTACTACTAATACAAATAGCGTTTAATTTTAATATTTGATCACGGAAATAATTCTTTTTTTTTTGATGAGGAAAAATGAGTGGATAATATGATGGCAAATAAACTAATCCATTTATGGTAATTAATCATTAATGGAGATACGGAAAAGCGTAAAATGAAAATATCAGCCATTTCTAATTAAGTGATAAAATGATGAAAGAAAATAAATTAATCATTTCATTGAATTGGTATATAATTTGGAACAATAAATGTTATATTAATTGAATACTTAAAATGAATGATATTTTTAATCACTAATTATTTGTTTATTTGATGAAATAAAATAAAGCATTACTATACGATGTAAAATTGTTAATGGAAATGAAAAAGAAAGATACTTGCTGTATTTTTCCGGAAACTGACAGGAATAAGTAAAACGGATGAACTTATATCGATCGAATTATTCTTTCAAAGGATACAATCATAAAAAAAAAAAAAAAAAAGGAAAAAGTACACATACTAATATACCAAATCTCCAATACATGCGGTAAATCTCTTTAACAATTAAACATACGTTTTACAAATTACGCCCACACTTAAATACATACCGGTTTTACTTATCTCCACCTACATGTACCACTTGTCTCCACCTACATGTACACTTATCTCCACCTACATGTACTATTTATCTCCACCTACATGTACCACTTATCTCCACCTACATGTACCTACATGTATATCTATAAATATACACATCTATATACCATTCAAATTATTCAATCGAGATAGATCTAAAAAAGTCTTTGAATAATTTATTTGGGAGTTACTGCTGTCAAAGTAATAATTTCCTAACACAATGTTATAAGCCTAGGCTAAACATATCAGTAATGTACATGGGCAATATGTCTATTGTTTTTCCACTTACTCATATCCACCTACAACCACCTATATTGTACACATTCACACATGGACAGCTACACACAAACACCCAAGCACAAATGTCAACATATATTCATAGTGTTGATTATAACTGTCATTTCATAGCTAGAATATTTCAAGTTTCAATAAAAAAGAAAAAGAAAAAACTCATAGTAATAAATATGTCATTTTTAAATTTGAATATTTTGAAAAATATAAAATTCATTGTAGGCAAACTGTTTTTAAATGGCATATCATGGATTCTGTTTTCTTTTGTTCTTTTTTTTTAAATTCGTTCCTTTGAAAAAATTTTGGAGGCTTGATGCAAAATTTCTAATTTTTCTGATACAAATCGAAAGATTTTGGTAAAATATTGAAATTTTATTTTATTTCGTTTTTTGCTGGTTTACGCAAGTATAATATTATCCATTAATC
>NW_018108573.1:28086-30596 GCF_000183805.2 Loa loa
ATTATTATTATTATTATTATTATTATTATTATTATTATTATTATTATTATTATTATTATTATTATTATTATTATTATTATTATTATTATTATTATTATTATTATTATTATTATTATTATTATTATTACTATTATTATTATTATCTATTATTATTATTATTATTATTATTATTATTATTATTATTATTATTATTATTATTATTATTATTATTATTATTATTATTATTATTATTATTATTATTATTATTACCATTATTATTATTATTTTTACTATTGACTGTTTTAACCTATAATTAATAGGTAAATTTAACACTGATAGCGATAAGGAAATAGAAATATCATAAAACAGTTATTTAACTATTCGTTAACTAATAAAATCGTTCTTTCCCGTTTATGTTACAATTGAAAAAGGTATATTGCAAATGTGATATGTTTCAGGCTGATTCATCAAATTCAATAATTTTTTTTAACTCTAATTACATGCGAGAAATTAGTAAAATGAATGAAAAATTATTCGAATAATTAACCAATTATGAAATTTGTTAATTAAGTGGAAAAAAGAAAACGAAGTCATAGGAAAGTTTTAAAAAATAAGGTCAAAAGAAAGAAAGAAAAAATTTTATTTGTTTTTGATAGATAACATAATGATTACATATAATTTCTTATCATATAGTTTCTTATTATCTTTTATCAATATCATATCTTACTGCCATTTCTATTAAAGCCTTATCAATTCTATATTGTTTATCTACAAAGGTATACATGTGTAAATGAAAAAAAAAAAGTAAAAGGAAAAGTTGGCAACAATGAATATTAATTACAATAAAATAATAAATGTATGCAATTTTGATTTATGATCTAATTATAACATCTATTAATTACAATTTTTTTCTTTAATAATTTTATTTTAACGAATCAATAAATCCATCACATTTCAGTGATATGCTTTTTATTAGCATTTTCATTTGATAATTTTATCCAATTTATAGTAAATGCTCTAATTTGGAGTTGCTTATGATAAATTGTAGGGAAAAGCTCAATTTATGGATTTTGAAGAATTTTTCGCAAGAACAATGAAATAAATAAAGATATAGTATTTAAGTATAATAATAAGTATATATTAAAGTTTTAGTAAAACTATTCCATCTTTATTATTTTTTTTCTTTTTTTTGGAAAAAGATAATATTTGATAATACCTAAAGATAATATTTGAAAAAAGAAATGATAATATTTGATAAAAAAAAGAGATAGGCAACATTTGTTAATGGGGAATAAATGTTTGGAAATCAAGTTTCATAGAAGAATTATTTATAATTTAAAAATTTTAAATAAAAAAAAAGAAAGAAATGAAGTAAGAATGAGAGAAAAGAACAAGATAAAAAAAAGATGGAAACTTTCGAAGTTGTCGTCCTTTCGTTTTTTTTTTTCTATTTTTATTTTTCTTTATTTTCTTTTTTTTTTTTTACAGCTATTGGATAAATTCAAGATTAGAAATGATATGTTAAGCTAAGCTAAAATGCATTGAAGCGATCTAATGATGAATATAATTTTGCTATTTTCTTTTTTTTTTAATGATTGATCAAGTTATTTCGTTTTTTTAAATAATCAAATAACTTAATCTATTTAAGTCATTTTGTTTTTCATCAAAAATAAATTCCTTTCCTTTATTGATTGATTGATAAAAATATATTAGAAAATTTATTTATTTGCACCAAAAAATTTTCCGCTCAAATCACATAACTTTTATTTTTATCAATTAGCATAAAATTGATTAACGATTACTTTTAATTATTAATCATTTAATTAGTGATCATTTTTAACCAGTGATCATTTTTAAAAACAATCAATCAATTAATTATAACTTTTTATGAATTTAATTACTAATCATTTAATCAGTGATTATTTTAATTAGTGATCATTTTTTTAACCAGTGATTATTTTTTAAAAATCAATCAATCAATTAGTTATAACTTTTTATGCAGATGTAAATTATAACATTTCAATCATGCTACCAATATCTAGAGAGTATTTTAAAAAAAAAAAAAGGAAAAAAAAATCCGCATAAAGC
This sequence comes from Loa loa, assembly GCF_000183805.2. Classification (NCBI taxonomy): domain Eukaryota; kingdom Metazoa; phylum Nematoda; class Chromadorea; order Rhabditida; family Onchocercidae; genus Loa; species Loa loa. The sequence goes on from NW_018108573.1 coordinate 30,154, forward strand.
TATATCAGAAAAATTGTAAAAAAATTTGTGGCGAGTATTTTTTTTTTTTTTAATAAAAATAATTTATGAAAATTTATAATAACTTTTTCGATCAGTTAAAATTATGTCAGCTTTTAAATTAAATTACTATAATTGAATAATAGCCAAAAGGAAAATGTTTGTCATACTGTATCGATATCATCTAAATTACACGTTTTTACTTTCTTTCTCTAATTTTTTCTTCCCCCAAATGGTATAAAGTTTAATTATTAGCAGAAAGAAAAACAAAAAGAGAAAGAAAAAAGAAAAGAAGAAAGAGTGAAATAAGTGGATAAGTATTGAAAATTGAAGAGGAATGAATTTAAAAAAATAGCATAATAGAAATTGATAAATTACGAAAACTAGTTTTTGATGTTTAAATTCGTCTTTTCACTTCCTTTTTCATTTCCCTTTTTTATTAAATT
>NW_018108573.1:31167-33704 GCF_000183805.2 Loa loa
AAAAAAAATGCATAATAGAAATTGATAAAATTACGAAAACTAGTTTTTGATGTTTAAAATTCGTCTTTTCACTTCCTTTTTCATTTCCCTTTTTTATAAAAGTAAAAAAAATTTTTTTTCTTCCTTCATTTATACATTCATTTAATACTAGCACTATTTTAATTAATTAAAATAAAAACTCTTAACTATCATAACTAACTAACCTCACACAATTTCACTTCTTTTTTTTCTCATCATCATAACTAATTAAAAAAATTGTTATAAAATTTCATTTCTTAACTAATTAATTTTTATACATTTCAATTCATTCATATTCATTGGAAAAAAGTTGAAATTTTGATGAATAGCTTTAAAAAAAAAAAAACGAAAAATTAAAATTTTGATCAATTGATCATTTATGCAAATTTGAATGGAGGGAAAACAAAAAAGCAGCACAATATTTTACATTATTTACCGATAACAAATTTGTTAATTATTTGAAGAAAATAAAATTGAACAAATAAAATGAATATTAAATGAAAATGTTATGAAATTCATTATAAAAGACATTTTGAAATTCTTTTTTAATGAATTTAAACTAAGCAAAAATTAAGGAAAACAAAAAATGAAAAATAAAAGAAAATAAACATTAACCAAGAAGGATGTAATATTTGATGAAATTAAATTTTTTATGACTTTAAATGTAAACAAAAAAAAAGAAAGTTTTATTCTAATGATGTTTCCTATGATTTATATTATATATTAAATGCAAAAAAATTTTTGATGTATAAAATAAATGAAAGTGAAAAGTTTCTCAGTATTCAATTTTTTTTGAAAAATAAAAAAAATCTGATTATGAAATTAATTTTTATTTCAAATATTTTTATTCATTTGTTTTTTTTTCATTTAATATGTTAATAACGCTTATGCAATAAAATATATTTGTAATAATTTGAAGCAATCATATGGAAATGGTACGGTACTGTTTCTTTTGTATGTTATTAATCAATTAATATTATTTGGATCAAATTTGATATTACCAGAAGAAATATTCACGTATGATTACTAATATGATATGATTGATTGGATAATTTTAACTTTCAATTAATGTTACTATTACTGCATAAATTAGTGGTTCGCAATCTTTTCTTGACCAGTGACCATTTTTGATTTTTTTTATTTGTCCCATACAACCATATGGTATGAAAATAATTAAATTTTGATAATTTGAAGAAATATTTTGATTAAAACTTTTAACTTATCAGTGAATATTTTGAGTGGTATTATAACATAAACAAAAAAAAGATGGAACATAATTTTTAATAACCATCGCGGTCCAAATTTTAGTACTCCTGGATAATCAATGGTTCAAGGATAACTGGTTAAGAACCATTTAATCTAGATTAGTTTTCACTGTATAATTAGCTATTTACTATAATATACAACTAACAAACCTAACCTAAATTGAGGAATTTAATTGTGAAATTCAACCACTCAAAATGAATTTCGGCCTAATTTATTTCAAATTTGAAAATTTAATTAATTGATGGATCAATTTCGAAACTAAAATAAAAATTCGGAGAGTTGACAAACTGCCAAAAAGACATAAAAATGAAAGGGAGAGAGCAGCAAGCGGATAACAGCTAGCTCTTGCATCCTGGGAATGGAGCAGTCATAGATTTATCTCTATGTCCATAAATAATAAATAGCCAAGGCAGACATAAGCAATAAGCCCAGTAACTGAGGCTATATGCGAATACAAATCAATCAATGATACTGCAAACTGCTAAGAATTATTTAAGCCAAAAAAGTTTCAAATTTAAATTGTCAAAATGATTGGAATGATTGTATTAAAATTGGGAAAGGTTTGGCTAAGGTTTAAATCGAGTTTTGTTTAAGTACCATTTAAATTTAAATATAAACTTAGAATACCTTTTCTATTTTCATTTCCTATTCCAAAAAAACTTGGGAATGTTGTTAAAAAAAAAAAGAAAGACAAAAGCTTATTTTTTTTAATAGCTATCATGGTGGAAATTTTAAGTGCTCCTGGATAACTCAATGGTTCAAAGATCACCGGTTAAGAACCACTTAATTTAAATGATGTTCATTGCATAAATTGACTGATTATGCATAGAAATATAAATAAAATTTAAGGGCATTCATTAATAAAATTAGCAAAAAAACAATGGAAACCAATGCATAAATTAAAAGTAAGCTTGAAATAATTAATAGTAATTATTGGAAAAATATACTGAAAATAGGAAAAAAATAATCGATTAATTAATTAATTTCTACTGTATGCACAAAAAGAAAAGGAAAAATTATTCGCCTAATTTGAAATAATGCAAAATAATTAAGGAATATTAAATTAAATAGTTTAGATGTTCGTCATTTCTTTCCATTACTTCTTCCTTTTTTCTTTTTTAATTAAATATTCAAAAACATTAAGTATTATTGTACTTAAATGACAATACTCAATAATGCTATATATATATATATATATATATATATATATATATATATATATATATATATATATATATATATATATATATATA